>NC_060904.1:14025810-14298310 GCF_014805685.1 Silurus meridionalis | reverse complement strand
GTTTTTCGATGGAAATCACACTTTCCTGATAGAACCAGATGAAGAGGGCAAAGAAAATGTAAGTAAAATTCAGTTTTCTTCTCTTTCTCTCTCTCTCTCTTTCTCTCTCTATCTCATGATTTATTTTTTCTCTCTTATACCCACACACGTGTTGCGCATATCAAATCATTTTCCTAGACTTGAATCTATGAATTTTGTTCAGCAAAATTAGTGAATTTGAAATTTTGTTTGTTTGGTTCATTTGGTTCCTTTGCAGAATAGGATTTGAATGTTCTATTGTCATAGGTTTTTGATTTTATTTCAGTATTTTTATTCCACCAACAGGTCTATTTATGCATATTTTGGGTCACTGAGTCATCTCTTAATTTTGTGTTGATTACAGTAAAAAATCACAGCAGGCTCTGTTCAGGAAACAGAAATGAATGAGCACACGTAAAAATAAATCATTTCTTTTTCTTGGCGCAAATCTATTGCAGTTTTCATATAAACGAATATATTTAATGAATTCTTCATCCCAGATCCATCATATTTCACACACACACACACACACACACACACACAGAGAGAGAGAGAGAGAGAGAGAGAGAGATTCTCCGATTGCCTATTGTCTATTATACATATACTGCATTTATAAATAAGCAACATTTATCCTATATGAAACTCTGAGGAAAACAATCTCAGTGAAGTAATAAGCTACATTACAGGGTTATTCCTGGCCCGGCATGCTATATCTTAGTCCTAATCAATAACGATTTTTTAGCTTTTTGTTCTGTCAGCAAAGCTAGTACTATTAGCCGCTAATGCCTGACATTGCTAGCAATGTTAATGCAATAAGGCTCAGTATAAGGGGCCTGAGGTACTTATTTTTACTTTATTTTAGCTGTAAATAGATTTTGGATGATCGCCATGGCTTTCCGTCTCTTAACAATCGTGAATTTAATGTAATTTATTGAAAGTGAGACATGACCCATTTGAATTAGCATGTTAGCCTGTAGTCTAATTAACAGTGGCAGCTAGGAGAAGTGAAATATACGATATGGCAGTGTGATGTGGTGATTACAGGCATCTCATCAGGGTTATTATAGTCTTATTATAGTCTTATCGTCCTAATATTAACAGCTTTTTCTTTTCTTTTCTTTTATTGCTTTGCTTTGTAGTTTGTTTTACAAATACTATTAATTACACAACAATATACATGTAATACCTGATACTCCATAATACTTCCTGAACCTGGAAACATACCTGAAACTTAACATACACATTAAAACGATTTCCCTTTGCGTCAATGTAAATATCAAAAGGAATTTAACATTGAAATAAAAAAAAAATAAATAAAAAGGATTACTTTTGCGTTGTGACCAGGGCAGCAGTATGTATAATACAAAAAGTAGTTTAGTATAAACACTAAATCTCTCTCTCTCTCTCTCTCTCTCTCTCTCTCTCTCTCTCTTTATTATAGTTATCTTAACTATGATTACCTTTAATTTCTGAGACATTTAATAAAGATGAATAGATTAATAGGAAGAAGGTTCAATACAAACGAAAATAAGGATGATTAAACCGGAAGCATCTCTACTTCTATACCTTATACCAGTTGGATAAACATTATTTTATACGTGATTACAAATCTTTGCCAATGGTTTATTCTTTTTCGAGCTGATTTTAGCAGCTACGCAGCTGTATCAGTAAATAAACAGCTTTTATTTTATTAGAAAACGAGCCGTTGCCTTTGTTTTTATGACATCATTGGTGTGTAGTGGGATTTTCAGACAGATTTGTAAAACAAATTTTGAAGTGGTGCCCAGGGAGTATACTTGGATTATATAGAGAATTTGGAAATTAGAAGTTTAAACTACATGTACTACATGTTGAGGTTTTCGTTGAGAATAGACAGGATTAGAAACGAGTTTATTAAAGGGACAGCGCATGTAGGACGTTTTGGAGACAAAGTGAGAAAGGCCCGATTTAGATGGTTTGGACATGTGCAGAGGAGGGACATGGGGTATATCGGAAGGAGAATGCTGAAGATGGAGCCACCAGGAAGGAGGAAAAGAGAAAGGCCAGGAGGAGGTTTATGGTTGTGGTGAGGGAAGACATGCAGATAGTTGGTTTGAAAGAGGCGGTTGTAGAGGACAGAGTAATATAGAGACGGATAATCCGCTGTGGTGAACCCTAATGGGAGCAGCCGAAAGAAGAAGAAGAAGAAGAAGAAGAAGAAGAAGAGTCTATTTGCACAACTGTACTGTACTGTATTGGTCATTGGTCAGTGTTACAGTGTTGTGGTGTTTAATGTCTCTTTGTGTTATGTTGTCCTTTTCTTTGCACTAAATGTTGCATATGTGCAATTTATTTATTGTCCTAAAACTAGTGTCCTAGTTAGTATTGTGTAGTTCTGTGTTTCATTGTGTACCTAATTGTATATGGTTGAAATGACATTAAAAGCCAAATGTTGGATTTGGAGAAAAATTTATAACTATTATGACTGATTATGTGGAAAATGGCGATGAGATTCAGTCTCTCGATTAGAATTTTGGTCGCTGGTGTGCTGATTTAAATTTCTTTAATCATTCAATAAATCATTAAGTAAGCAGTTTGGCATGGTTAGTAACCTTATTTACTGTTTTCTCCTGTAGTTCTGTGTTGCTTAATGTAGCACTAAGGGTCCTGGACAAACATTTTTTTTTTCTTTTTACTTTCTTCAGTACAGGCAGTATGGTTGAAATGACAATAAAGCTACTTCACTTGAGGTTTTATTGCATCCTGAATGGGAATGCTGGTTTAGACCAGCGCACCATGCACGTAAATGTTCATACCTAGGGGCAATGTAGAAGAGCCAATCCACCCACTTGAGTTAATTTTGCTCGGTTCCAGGGACCCTGGTGCTGTGAGGTGTTAACTCTACCCCGCTGTGTTGATAATTTCTAATTATGCTGATGGATAATTGGATGTGTAAGTCCTTCTGTCCATCTCCTAAATACCTATCTATTTACATGGTGAAGAAAAGTCCTGATTTGATTATTTTCCACTTAAGATCTTAACAATTGGATGACAGTCAAAGGTTAAAACGTATTTTAACCTCTTCTCTGAGCATTCTCATCTCACATTGTCTTTGTCATTTAGATCAACATTTAGATAAAGCATGTTATTTCAAGCCAAGCCTTCTCTCAGAAGGACAATAATGTTCATAGTAACCTTCCTTCTTTCCTTATTTCAAAACCAAATGCTGGTAGAGATTATTTAGGCATAAGTATGAAGGGTTTTATACACCACACTTTTTCTCAATAACATCTCTTCTGTCTTCCAATAAAAGGAGGTCAGTAATATTAGCTGTCATGCGGTGACATCTTAAGACCCATAAAATGACGCAGCTTCTTTGAGATTTTTCCTGTGTTGGTTCACTGTGGACGTTAGCTCTGACCTCGTCACCTAGTGATTCATCTCATGGCTAGGTGAAGCTGCGATGTGATAAGTTCAGACAATATTCCATAGAGATGACTCCAACTCAGCTGACCATATGGCCCATGCATCTGCCATCCGCAATTCTGCAGGAGAAATGTGTCCTTTTTTGGCCACCATACTGTGTCTCAGTGTGGGACGCTGCAGAGCCTGACTGAAGCCAAAAGCATCCTGTACCTGGTGCTTAATGTGCAGCTAGCGTAAAATCAGAAACAACATCATCCCTGTATATTAAGATGGTGTTTGTCTGGTGTTTTTAAATGATTATGTGGTGTTTTGAATTGGTTTTACTTCCCTGTTTATTATAAATGGTGTTTGTACTAGTTTATTTGTAATACGTGGTGCTTGGACTAGTATGTATATATGTGGTGTTTAAGTTTGTTTATAAAAAAAAAAGTAGTGTTTGGACTGGGAAGTTTATTATAAATGGTGTTTGGTCTTGTTTGTTTATACTATGTGATGTTTGGACTAGTTTGTTTATAATGTATGGTGTTTAGACTAGTGTATTAATAACTATGTGGTGTTTGTACTTGTTTGTTTATTACTAGTGGTGTTTTGGATTATTTTGTTCATAATAAGTGGTGTTTGGACTTGTTTTCTTATAATAAGTGGTTTTTGGACTAGTTTGTTTATTATATATGGTGTTTGGACTAGTATGTATATATGTGGTGTTTAAGTTTGTTCATAAAAAAAGTAGTGTTTGAACTAGAAAGTTTAATATTAGTGGTGTTTGGTCTTTTTTGCTTATATTATGTGATGTTTGGACTAGTTTGTTTATAATGTTTGGTGTTTGGACTAGTGTGTTAATAACTGTGTGGTGTTTGTACTTGTTTGTTTATTATTAGTGGTGTTTTAGATTATTTTGTTTATTATAAGTGGTATTTGGACTTGTTTTCTCAAGTCAAGTCAAGTCAAGAAGCTTTTATTGTCATTTCAACCATATATAGCTGATGCAGCATACAGTGAAATGAAACAACGTTTCTCCTGAACCCAGGTGCTACATAAAACAACATAAAACAACAGTCACAGAACAGAAGAACACAGGGCCAGGAACTAAGATCCTCGCCACATAAAGTGCATGTGTGCAACTGGTGCAAACAGTGCAAAAAAAAACACAAGACAGTGCAAAAGACAACACAAGACAGTGCAAGACATACAGGATAAGGTGCACAGTAGCAGAAATGTAAACAGAATTTTGCAATTCTATAATAGTATAAAAATATGATAGCAGCAATCAAAATAAAGTGATCAGTGACCAAAGGATTGACAGAATATTGTGCAAAAAGAGCAAGTCCCGGAAGATCAGCAACAAACGGCATGTAAACATTTTGCTATATTGAGAGGTGTGAATGGTACTGAAACCTGGGTGTGTGAAGTGAAGTGTATGTGTGTTGAGTCCGGTTGTACAGATCAGTCACTCAGTTGTGTGTAAGTGATTCTTTATAATAAGTGGTGTTTGGACTTGTTTTTTTATAATTCGTGGTATTTGGACTTGTGTGTTTATTATTAGTGGTGTTTGGACTACTTTGTTTATAATATGTGGTGTTTGGATATGTTTGTTTATATTTCATATTTTGTTTAGAACAGTTTGGTCTAATTTAGACTAGTCTGTTTATAGTATGCAGTGTTTTTACATGTCTGTTACCAGAATTAAGGTTTATTTCTAGGCCTGTATTTTGCACCAGAGATTTTTTTAGTGTTTTGTTTGGACTTTTTTCTGTCTGCAGTTTGACAGACATGATGCCACTGTTGCTTTCTGCACAAACAATTTCCCTGCTTGAGCACTGATTCTAGAGAGAGCCAGGTAGAACATGCAGGACTAGCTCTACGTTATCCTCACTGACACCCTCTCACACACGTTTCTTCTGTACCGTTCATACAAACACCAACCAATCAGAAAACACACACCCATCTGCCTTTGTCTTCTCAGCATCACACATCTGAAGCACACAAATTACACATTTGTATAGCGGGTGTATTTGAATGTGTGCATGAGCTGTTACACTCTGCCTAGGTGTATTTACAGTATGGTCTCTTCCATTTCTCTTTTATTTTCTTGCTCCTTTTCTCCAATCTCTTTTTTCCTCGTTACATCTATCCTTCTATCTCATATAGTTTCATCTGTGAATGCAAGGGGGATTTTGGGTAGCACGTGCCATTCCCTGACCTGCTTTTTATTCATGACCTGGTTCCCCAGAGAGAACAAGCTCCGATACACACCCTCAATCACACACTACCCCCTCTTCACACGTACACAGATATTCACCCCTTAACCTTCATACCCCACCCCCATCATCACACACACACACTCCCTCATACCCTGCCCCTTCTTTGTCTTCTTACATGTACACACCCCCATCTCATTTCTACACCAAACCATCTGAGAGACCATCTGCCTTCCGACCCGTAATCCTTTACAGAATTTCCCCCCTCTTGTGCGAGTTCTTGATGAAGGGGGAAGGAGTAGAAACCCAGCATGATGCCAGTGAACGAGAGGGGAATTATGTTGTTTCATGTTGTGTAGTTTTTAAACATCAGTATTTCCTCTAAGTGACTTTTGGTTAACACAGAGTAAACGCTAGCTTTGTGTCAAGGAGTCAAAATGGTGAACAAAACAAGCTAAGGCATTTTATAACAGTCTCACATATCCATAACAAATGTATTCTAATATTCGCAGCTGTGAAAATGCAGACTAAAGCCAGAATGTTCATGCCAGTTCCACATTTTGCGTTAAGTGTAGCTTCTCCAGACTGTTAGCTCGAGTTTTTGTCGAGTGTATGAGAGAGAGAGAGAGAGAGAGAGAGAGAGAGAGAGACACTCTTATTTCAGTTCTGTTTGCTATTAGCCTTAGTGACCTTCGTAAATACACATTACAAACATGAAAAGATCTTCAGGGAATTATGTAATATGGAAGCTGCCACCTTTTACGTGTCATATTTAGAATTCATAGCATACATGCGACATAATGTGGGGTGCTATTGTTATGGGGCAATCAGCCACTTTAGTCGTCAGGTTCACACATTCAGTTTAACAGTTAAATTATATATATATGAAAAATTTACTATATTGTTTATACACCAGTAGACTGGCTCGTATATTTCTAATCATTTTGCAGTGTTAGCAAATCCTAATACCTCTACTACAACACATTTCATTATTACAAAAAAACCCTCTTTTAAAAGGTTTTTATTATTATTATTAGCCACAACATGATATACATTAGTAATCTACACTTTGATGAGAGGTCATTTTTATAAAGATTAATAATAAAACATGATATAAAAACATTTCCCTACATTTTTAATCATCATCAAAAAGCATGTCAACAAAGACGGATGAGTGTAACATCGGTATCAGAGCATTCTCTAAGCTGATCCTTCCGCTCTGGCTATTCTTTATGGGGAAAACATAAACGCAAATGTAAACCCAAAGAATCAAAAAAACAAACAATAAAATCACAAATTCAAAAGTTGGCACGCTTACACATCACTTCATATCTAAATAACTGTTTAATCCTTCAGTAATAAAAAAAACCCTTTTTTTTTTTTTAAATAAGCGGTGCATAAAATGCCTGGAAAAACTATCTGCTTTTCTGCACAATACAATGTAACAAATGCAGAAGAATAAAGCAGATGCCTGCTTATCTTTGTTTAGTTAAATTCCCTATAAAAATAAGTAAAAAGGCTTGAGAAATCCTGATGTAGTGGCATTACCATTTAGCCAAGGCGTATCCATGGGCATGAGTAATGTATTTAAAGCTTCGTGTGTTAATATTGATGTTAGTATAAAAGTGAGAATTAAGTGCAAAAAACAGTGTAGTGAAGCAGCTGACGGTTTCGCTTCAGCAACAGCGTCAGCACTTTGTTTAGTGAATATTTACAGTGCTCATACACGGAGACAGTGTTGTTTTTTTTGTAAACCATGAAAAGAAAAAAAGAAAAAGTCTTATTCAAAGAGGTGCAAAGCAACAGTTCTCAGCACAGCTGACCAGTCACAGCATCCACCTCATCAGGGTCACAAAACTATAGATGACAATCTTACGTAAGTCCTTATGTTCAGAGAAGATATCCTTTCCAGCTGACTACTAGAAAAAAAAAAAAGCTACATTTTTCTTGGCTCAAACACAGAAAGGTGGATGAAGGAAAAAAACAAAAAAACCCAAAACTATTATATACAACATTATATATAAATTGAGTGAATATTAATATTTCCAGAGATTCAGTATTTGTCTCAACATGATCTTTAGGAAAATTATTTGTAAACATTATTCTATTTTGAACAAATTATAGGCATTCGTTATTACATCAAAATAGGTTATTACTTCAGTTTGAGTTATTTCTGATTTAGACTCAGAGCATGTGAACTTCAGAAACTGACATACATTTTATATATATATATATATAAAATTAATTTAATTATCAATTTCAGAGGTGGACAAATTAGTACCCAGGGTTTCTCAGACAAACAAGAATGTCAAGGTAATTAGGTCTGTAGGCAAACAAAACCCAGGACTGGGAATCATAGTGGAGAATGTATTTGTCCAGGGGGGTTTTGTAATGAATTCATTTTTCCACCATTGTATCTTATGTTGCTAATCGTTTTCTATAAGCAGAAGTGGTATTGGTGACAATTTTTTCCCCTTATCTCTCTCAGCTTACTTTTTATATATTTTCAATCACATATCTGTTTTCATTAATGTTTCCTGTTCCTGTTCAATTAGAATTAAAATAAGAAATTTGATGTATGTAGAGCTGCATGTCTTGGGTCAGTGGGAAAAGTATTGTTGCCTGGTGATCATGATTTCTATCGGCGTCACTCTGTCAGGAGGGGAATGTCGATCTCAATTCCTGAGTGACGTGATCGTGAGGAGTAGCGATGTCCAGCATACCTCTGAGAAGGTGCAATGCTTACAGAGGGAGCGTAGCTTTGTGAGGGGGCATAGCTTTGTGAGGGGGCGTAGCTTTGCGAGGGGGCATAGCTTTGCGAGGGGGCATAGCTTTGCGAGGGGCATAGCTTTGCGAAGGGGCATAGCCGTAAGCCTGTGAGGCACCAGCTTCAGGCCCGTATGCATCGGGCATAGACATCTGTGACATGTAAACCTGAGGGGGTACAGGTGGGCCTGGCATGGGCTGTGTATAGCCCGGGGCTTGCACAAAAGCCGGAGCATCTAGTACACCAGGAGGGAAGCTCCGAGGAGCGTAGGTTGCAGGTGATGGCAGGCTGTTTGCCATTAGAGGTTGAGCAGAAACACTGGTGCTCATGTCGGCTGTCTCATGCAGGGGCAGCCAGAAGGGTGAGGGCAGCTTTTTGCACATGCAGTACCACATGAACATCAGCAAAGCGGCAAACTCGAGGCCACCGGCGCTACCGATAGCCACGTACGCTGCAAACTCTGTAGAGAAAATGTTTGCGTAGCGTGAGTTCAACACCTGTGTGTGGAACAGGAACCAGACAGATGGTGGCATGGCAATAGCACCTCCTAGGAAGAAGAACATTCCTGCCACCAGGTGGCAGCCTGAGCTGTTCACTAGGCAGCTGCTGGACTTTATGTCATCTGGGGATTTGGAGCAGCATGCAGTCTTACACATGCCTGTGAGACTGATCAGCAGGGCCAGGCCAGAAAAGAATAGACCTGTGGAACAGAAGAGCCCAGACATTATTATAGAGAAAAAAAAACTGTGAACCAAGGGCTGGTTTAACACAGCAAATTAAGGCAGCTTTTAGAGGGGCAGTTTTTCATTTTAGAGGCTCTGCTATAATTCCACTTAAAACACTGACAGGATTTTTGCTCTCTCTTACTGCAGGCTTTGATACAATTTGAAAACAATTCCAGGAGTGTGAACACATGTAGCATTTCAAGCCACAAACACCAACCTGCTGGTAAACAGAACTGGAGCAGCCTTAGATCCAGCTGGTCTACTTTGGAATACCACTCTGCATCAAAGTAGTAACACCCGCTAGATCCGTCTCGTTGAACACATTTGGTCCACAGTCCGTCGTACACTGTAATATTCTTGGCGTTGAGGTTAAAGGTGAGCAAGCGTGTCGTCCTCCATTGAGGGATGACCGTAGCAATGGCTAATCCGCCCACCGAGAGCAGGGCAATGACGAATGCAAATGCGTTCGTAGCGTGGATGTCACGGCAAGACATGGTGGGGAAACAGTTCAACACTAATCCTGAGAACAAACAGTTAAAAGATTTGAGAGGTAAAAATTAAACTTCGAAGACATTTTGGTTTCCTGAATACATTGAGTATAACCTTAATGACTTGCCACACAAATGACCTCTATATACATTACCAACAGGAACCATTGTTCTTTCTTCTATTCAACCGTCAATTAACACTAATGCACATGTATCACTGGCTAAGGCCTGACAATAACCCCCAACAATACACATCTCTCAGGGGCTGATTAGAAATTTCAGATTACACGTTCTTTCGTTTGGATGTAATATTAAAAATAAAGGAAAACCACTGAAGGAGAGGGTATGTCTAAACATTTGACTGGTACACACACACACACACACACACACATATATATATATATATACCTTTATATCTTTAATCTGTCACTTGTAAAAAAGAGTCAAGAATCTAAACATTTATGGCACATTTTTGCCCGGAATTGTATTTTTTATATTATAATTTTATTAAGCATTTCAGTTTAAGGCATTCATTCGACTACAATTATACAGAAAACCTAATAAAATATATATATTTTTTAAAACCTGACACAAACCTGATTATCTCAGAGATGCTACATTTATTTTTACTTGTAATCAATTTTATTTTAAAAGCAATTAATCATTTAGATAAACACCACTTCTCTAAGTCAAAAAACAAATGTCAATCCTGTAAATTTCCACATTCAAAATTAAGCCTTCATACCATTAAAAAAAGAAATACTTGGATATTTATAATTTTACAGAGCAAATTAATAAAAGACTAAAATTATTATTATTTAGCATTTATGAACCTAATTTTCAAATTAATATTCCTTATTGAAGTTACCTTTCTAACTTTCCTGTATATAATGTAAAAAATACATAAGCACATAACCACTCATTCATTTATCAATTATTATACACTAAAAATACATTTCTAGGCACTTGAAGATATTTATTAGTAAAAAATATACAATAATGAACCCTGAGTTTTGTTGTTTTATTTAAAGACGTGCGGTAGTTAGTTAGGACCGTTACCTCGAGCTAGTCATGCTAAACACAGAGGTTTCACTTAATTTCTTCAATTTTATAGCAACAATATTAATCCAACATCAGGTCTTTTCGTGTCAAATGTAGGAAATAAAGCTGTTTTTAGTCCCGTAAACCCAAAACTGAGTAATTATTATCTGTTCGGATGCTAACAACACTGCAGGCTTAGCATTTAGCATAACTAGCATATCAACCTGTTGCTCTTCGTTCTTTGAAAGTCAGCTCAAGTTCGTTTTTGGGAACAAATAACAAAAAGTCGTCAGTAACCTACCCGTGGAGTCGTGAACGTGACTATTTCACAGAAATATTACTCATCGTTTCACGTTTTATCATCGACACCCCAAGCAACCGAGTTTCGATGAAGGAAAAAATACAACTTCCTGAGGCGCGTGCCCAGCAGGTTTCATGCGACGTCACGTGCGCGTTCACGCTTTCAAACACGCGCACGTATAGGAGGAAATGCTGTAATGTAAATTCTCTTTTTAATTTTTTTTACATTTATTTTTAAGGTATGCGAGATTTTTCCACTCATGCTGTCACTGTGAAGTATATATATAAAAAAATATGAAATGTATATATATAAAATATGAAATGTATATATGATGTATATATTTTGTGTGTGTATATAACCACTGCTCAGGCATAACATTATGACCACCTGCCTAATATTGTGTTTGTCCCCCTTTTGCTGCCAAAACAGTCCAGACATGTTAAGCAATGACAGCATTAACTTCAACAGCAATGTGAAGCCTCTGTTGTATCACACGGACCAGCCTTCGCTCCCGACATGCATCAATGACCCCGTCACCGGTTCACCGCTGTTCCTTCCTTGGAGCACTTTTGATAGATACTGACCACTGCAGACTGAGAACAGCCCACAAGAGCTGCAGTTTTGTAGATGCTCTGACCCAGTCATTTAGCATCACATATTGGCCCTTGTCAAACTCGCTCAAACCATTTTCCCTGCTTCTAACACATTAACATTGAGGACAAAATGTTCACTTGCTGCCTACTATAGCCCACCCACTAACAGGTGCCATGGAGAGATTATTAGTGTTATTCACTCACTGGTCATAATGTCATGATTTCATAATGTTATGCCTGCTCGGTATATATATATATATATATATATATATATATATATATATATATATATATATATATATATATATACAACTTCTTCAGGGTTTTTTCTTTATTTGTATTATCATTAGAATTCAGTGGTTTCTGAGGCTGGTAATTCTAATAAACATATCCTCTGCAGCAGAGGTAGCTTTCTTACCTGGGACAGTCCTCACGAGAGCCTGCTTTATCATGCCCTTTTGATGGTTTTAGAGACTGCACTTGGAAATACATTTAAAGTTTTTGGGATTTTTCGGATTAACTAACTTTGATTTCTTAAAATAATTATGGATTTTTTCTTTACTTAACTGTTTTTTGAAATAATATGGATTTGTACTTTAGTTGTATTAGCATTAATAGGGCTGGGGCTATTGATTCTGTACTCTGAAGACAAAAAGTGTCAAAAATGAACTCTTGACAAGGCACACTTGTGAATTCCAGGTGACTACCTCGTGAATCTGATGAGAGTTTGCCAAGCTGTCCTCAAAGCTAAATGTAGCTATTTTGGACAATGTAAAATATAAAACATATTCTGGGATGTTTACTACATCTTTCAATACGTGTTCTTTCATAGTTTCGATGTCTATAGTAATAATGTACACTGTTGAAATTATTTAAAAAAAAGACAAAACACAGAAGGAGAAGGTGTGTCCAAACTTTTGACTGGTACTGTATATTATAGTACAAATGACTGGCATTATACATATTTCTTTACTTCTATGACACTTCTTTTCCTTCAAACGTTCTTCTCTACAGGAACTTGTGCACCTGATATATAAATCTCCAGGCTTCCAGCCTCCAGGGGATTATATTGCACCCCGTAAGTTCACGTGTTTCATGGCAGTAAAATTAGTATGATTTTTTTATTTGCAATTTACATCTTCAAATAATGAATTGTTTTAGATATCAATTATTGTTGTGTTCAGTTTATGTATTTTGTTATTGTTTTTCCATTTCATGAATGAAATTGTGAATTAATTTTCCCCTCTATCTGTCTTGCTGTTTGTTTTTTTTTTTTTAAGTTGATCTTGCAGATTCACCATTTCAGATCCCTCCACTTTTCACTGGAGCAGCACACAGGAGAAAAAAGAGAGAAGTAAACATTCTTTATACAAAATATGGCATTAGCTTCCATGCAGTGTTGGTGTATAAGGCAAGCAGGTGGTGATGAATGGATGGATGGATGGATGGATGGATGGATGAATCGATAGTTAAATAAATATTGTTCAGAGTCATGCCAAAATCATGTGCAGTCATCAGATTTTGGTCAGCTGATTGTCTTTCCTGATCATTCTTTTTCACCATTGTGTCTGTAGGTACTGCAGAGTTCTCACAGTATCGAGGATGAAACTAAATATGTTGAGCTGATGGTTATTAATGACCACCTGATGGTAAGATCTCAGATTACATTCACATTAGTCATTATAGCAGATGTTTTTATCCAGAGCAGCTTACAAAATGTTCAAGAGTCTAAAGGCAAAGAGATGCAAAGCATTAAACAACTCTTTAAGCTCACAGCTCAAAAAAGATTAGAGTCTAATCCCGTTTCCTACAGGTGTCTGAAACAGTGATTTTAAAAACCTAATGAGTCAGAAATGCACCCTGTATTCTAGTCTTCTCTAACTGTTGAGGAGTGTGAGGGGAAAAAAATGTGGTGTAGCAGTAGCTGGAACAGTCATGTGATCTGATCAGAGTGGCTTGTGATGCAGTATACAGTGAAAGAAAAAAATGTGTGGACCAAGAAGAAACCAAAAATATATGTAGTGAATTAACATTCTGTTTTTTTATTTCTTGCAGTACAAAAAGCATCGGCTTTCAGTTGGCCAGACGAACAACTACGCCAAGTCTGTAGTGAACATGGCTGATTTTGTAAGTGTGAAGTTATGCTACTATATTATGTAAAAATAGATCATTTCAAATTGTGCAGTTGTAGGAAAATTATATCCAGTAACCATATTTCAAAGTTGTTTGCCTTTTACAACACACTAACAAAAGTTTATTTCATTAAAGATTGACTCACTATATTTTTTTAACTATTGTTATAATTTATAGTAATTATGAACAATCATCCAGCCATATTTTTTTTACTATAAATAGTAAATAAATAAACTTTAAATAAAAATATTTAAATTATGTGTCTTATACATCATTAAGCTGTATATACTGTATGATTTTTTTGATGCAGTTTATCATTAGATAAATTCTCATTTGGTTGTCTATTTTTGTATACTGTGTACACACCTCTTCTGCAACTTTCACCCAAGTTGAAAAAAAAACCCCACAGCAATCTTTATTCACACAGTCTTCATCAGCTCATATTTTCATGTAGCTGAAATAGGAACAGGCCTCATGGGCCACTCGAGCTGCTTGAGTGTTTGCCCTTGAGAATTGCCACTAGACCTCATATTAAAATCTATCTCTCTATCTCATTTTTTCCACACACATGCAAACACACATTCATCCCCAGTGATAGCAGGCGGGATTTTCACAGACTGTCAACATCAGCACCAAAATGACTGATTGGACAGCAAACAGAAAATGAATCCAAGTGGACAGACTTTGGTTTTGTGGCCTAATATCCCAGTTTTTACCCAAACATATTACTGCTTTGACAAATTAATGTTATACAGACACATTTTTTAGAATATTCCAGCATACCACATGGAATGTTATTTGCTAAAGTCTCTACAGTATGTGAAGAATGTTTTATTTTATATAAGGATTTTATTATAGCCATATTGTAGGCCCTCTCTCTTTTATATATATATATATATATATATATATATATATATATATATATATATATATATATATATATATATATATATATTTCTAATTCTGCATTTCATCTCCTCAATTGAATTGAATTGAATTGAATTGAGGAAATGAAATGCAGAATTAATGCACAGCTAATACACATAAGGTAAAAAAATGTAAACATTAAAACCTTAATCGTAAATATATTTATCTACATAACCTAAATCTGGACAAATGGAGATTTTTTACATTTCAAAGTATCCACACACCCATTTACAAAAAAATATCGGTTTAGAAGAAAAGGCCAATCTGTGTGGTTGCGCATATGGTGACTTTCAAACATAAAACACGCAATCAAGTGGCAAAGGGTCATTACTTACAAAGAAATACATACTTGTCTGTGTGGTTTCTGATATGATAGCGTCCAAAAGTAAAACAAGCAACCAAGTGTCCATTTTTAACATGATGCAACCACCAGCATGCTTCACTTAAGGGACATTGGTCTCAGGTTGGTGCTCAGTGTTGGGTTCCATCAAATGTCAAAATATGAACCACTAATATCTGAGTCAGGGCAAGTGTTTTCAGCAGTTTTGAAACCTTTTCTCTAGCAATAATATTCAGGGCGTGTAGCCACACATTGTTTTGCGTTTTGAGTTTTAAAATGTCTTCCACCGAGTGTTAATGTTTTTTTCGTTGTTACTTATGTCTTTAGATTTTCAAAGAGCAACTGAACACCCGGATTGTTCTGGTTGCCATGGAAACCTGGGCGGCAGACAACAGGTTCAACATAAATGATGACCCGATGATCACGCTACGGGAGTTCATGAAGTACAGACGTGACTTCATTAAGGAGAAGAGCGACTCCGTCCATCTGTTTTCGTAGGTTTTTGCATGCATATACATTCACACATGCTTACTCACACACTCACAGCCAGTTGTCTTGTATCACACAGGGCACCACTAATGCCAGCCATTTGTTTTATGATGAAGCAAAAGGCCTCAGCTAATACACTTTTTTTCTGTCTCCAGGGGCAACCGTTTTCATAGCAGCTGGGGTGGAGCCTCGTATATGGGAGGGGTGTGTTCACTGAGTAAAGGGGGAGGAGTTAATGAGGTAATGTTGAAATAATGATTCATAAATGGCAGTTGTCCTGTACAGAAGTAAAGCATTGTGAATTTTAAGGTCTTAACCACCATCTTTTTTTTTTTTACAGTATGGAAAAACAGAGGAAATGGCCATCACACTGGCACAGTCGCTGGGACAGAACATCGGCATCTTCTCTGACAAGAAAAGAATATTAAATGGTATGACATAACTGCAATTGTGCAAATGTTTGCATTTGGATTACTTTTAAAGGCACCATGCATTTAACATGTTGAATTTAACTGAATTAAATATGTCATGATAAAATAATTAAAAAATAATTAAAAAAAATAACTCCTCTTGGAAATTGTTTTAATGATGCAGAATGGGTTGCAGTTGGCGCACATTTGTTAACAAATGTAAATTCACATTGTTTATCGTGGTAAACATTTCTCAGGAAAGAACATAATTCAGGAAATGTTGAGTATAAGATTATTTTAAAATTTCTTTGAAATCCCCAATGAAAAAATATAATGAATTTAAAATGAACAATTATATAATTCTTATATTCTGTAAAGCTGCTTTGAGACAATGTCCATTGTGAAAGTGCTATAGAAATAAACTAGAATTGAACCGAATTGAATAATAGTTTTAATGTTAATACTGAAAATTTTATTAATTTTAATGCAAACCGTAAAGGTGTCTGTTGGCCTCTACTGGTTATTAGTTGCCTTCTAGCAGTGGTATGTCTAATGAAAACCATTAAGGACCAATAGATCATATTAAGCAATTCATATAGCACATGTACATCATTAAAGACCACTGGGATGACATTGCACATTCAGATTACAGTGTTTCCACACATACAGTACATCATAATGAAAACCATTTGGTAATGTTTTAATGGATAATAGCTGATAGATTGGTATTGATTTTGGGTTTTTTCAGCAGGGGTGTCATGAATCTATCATATGGTTTAAGTTTATCATGTTATGAGAAAATGACCAAGTTAATAAGAAGATTTTAATGAACATGAACTTTTACCATATTAAGGATAACATTACCATTATGACTATGATGTAGTAGTTAATGTTGATGATGTCAGAGGTTTCTCAGTATGGCCCATTACTTTATTCACCTGAGTAGAAATTGTGTCTTGTTGTCACCTTTCCATTTGAATCATTTAAGCCCAGCATCATTCTGATATTATATAATCCGAGGATGATGTGCTAACTGCAACGAGTACTTTATATTGTATGTGATTAATGGTGACATTACCGAACAAGGCAGTTGTTTATGCAGACTGGCGCATACACGCATCTCCTTTAAAACATCTGTTTTCTTTCTCACAGGGGAATGCAAGTGCGATGATAAATGGTCCGGCTGTATAATGGATGACGTTGGGTAAGTTACTAATCAAGCACATTTTCCCTAGAGCAAACGCAAAGACATACGATGCAGAAACATTCACAAACTTACTGCACGAGAGCAAATATATGTACACCCCCTTGTTTCACAAGCATTCACAAGCATTTTGATTCAGGTCATGATGTTGCAGTGTTATTTAGTCACTCTGTGCTTTGTGTGCTTTGTGTGTGTTAGTGTGTGTTTGTTTTAATTGCAAGTAATATACCAAGTGTAGTAATTTTTGGTGACATATGTGCACCATCCCAGTCTGTGCCATGTTCTCTATTATACAGATCTCACTGTAAACAAGAAAATGACAATCAATAGGAGGATTAATTCTGAGTCTCTCAAGTGAGATGGTGATTTTTTCTTTTTCCAATAAGGCATAGCCATGAATAAAGTGAAGTATTCATGAAATAATCAAGTTTACAGACTTGAGAAATGAAATGTGGCAGAAATTTTAAACTTAATAGGTTAGACTAAATAGTTACTCATTTGGCAAAAAAAAGGTGAAACTCCTTTCGCTGCCAGAGAATCAATTTTGTCCCACGCATCATTTTAAGACTGAAATATAAATACTATTTATTTCTATGCTTGGCCTTAATATATTACATCATGACCACACTTTATGAGGAAAAAAAATCCGCCATGTCATCCCAGACACTTATTTTTCAGACATGAACAAAGGAGGAATTAGTGATATTGAATAATTATGAATAAAGACATAATATATTCAACACAGCTTTCCTGTGAGTCATTAAGATATACATATTTTCAATCTGACTTTATCACAGAATTATCTCACAGACCACTATGAAGTCTCGTTCTGTTCTTGCCAAAAGATGTGGCGCCAAATCTAAAATTGTTGCTCAAGAGAGATATAACATGAATGTAAAACATGTACTAAGCACCTATATTTGTAGTCCAGGAAACCTATCTAGTTATATTTATAACAATTTTTTCTCAAATTTCTAAGGGAGGCTTCACTGAAATCTATATTTTTTTAAATTGAGAGGTTGTGTTTAAGATATTGGCATTTGGCTCCAAAGGTCAGCTACACCAAGCTGCCACTTCTGGTCCCCTAAGCAAGGTCCTTAACCTCATAGCTGCTCAGTTGTATGAATGAAATAAACATCGCTCAGGATTAAGGCGTTTGCCAAATGCTTAAATGTAAATAAAAAGGTATCACTTGTTGTAGCAGCCTTCATTTTGTATGTAGTTTTTCTTTTTTATAAAGAGGGACCAATAGTTTTTTTTTCAGGGTGCAGAAATAAATATAAATACCACTGAGATAAACAGATGCAAATAATCAATTCTATAAAAGAGAATTTTGCATATTTTATAAGCATAATTTCTGATCAAATATAAAGCACTGTGTTTTGATTATTTAATTACCAGTATGCCGACTCTGTTGGTGCAGTTTGGATATGTTTATGACATTGCCAGTGTGTGTGTGTATTTGTCCATGTGCATATATGTTCACTCGTCTCTTTTGACACCTTTCTCGTCTCCCCCCTATCCCGAATGGGAACAGCAGGTGAGCAGAAGCTTGGCCATGACACGCTACTCGCTCAACCAATCAGCTGCTTGAGGGAGGGCTTGTCAATCATCTACGCCCTCCTCATTTCATCCAATAGCATTTTGGCCTAGCCTCAATGCTTCACCTTAACAAATCGAACCGCCGAGATGGACAAAGATACAGTGCGCTTCAGAGCTCTCTGTATTTTTTCTCCGCACTCGTTTTCGTCTCAGTTTATCTTGTTTTGTTTTTGCCAGCAGCTCATCGTTTGATGGAATGTTGGTTAATTGAGATTTTTTTCTTACAAGAATCCCTGACTGAAGCTTATAAATCATTTGTGTGATTCCATTCCCATTCAAGGAAATAATCAAGCTGTCAAAATTCCATATAGTGCCTTTAAGTACACTTTTTTAAAGCCTGTACGTTCATGCAATTATACAATCAGCCAATCAAGAAGCCGAAGTGCAATTTCTAAAAAAATGCAGATACAGGTCAGGAGATTCAGATACCGTTCATGTCAAACATCAAAATGGGTACAAATGTGATCTCGGTTACTATGATAGTGATGTTTGTTGGTAAAACGAGTATGATGTAAAAGTATTTCTTAAACCTGGTGAGAACGATGAGCTTTCTAGTATGTGCATGTCAAAGCATAAGGTGGATGAGCGACAACAGCAGAACATCAAGTTGTGCTTCATTCCCGTGAACCGCGAACATTACCCTGAATCTGTTTCAGTTCAAGGTAAAATAAATCTTCAGTTGTCCAATTTTGTTGAAGTGGCAATTGCATGAAGGTGCAGCTACATGGGTATTTCTAATAATGTGGTCATTATATATGTATATGGAATTCACTTGTAGATTCACTAGAGCAATCTGGGCTGGATCCAGGCATCATTGCTGAATATGTGACAGCTTGAATCATGACTGTGGGCTGAGCACGATGGCTGAAAAGTAGAAAGAAATTTGTTTTTTTGCACTTTACTGTGCTCTGTGAGCTTCTCAAGCAATACTTCTGCTCAGGGGTTCTACCCAAGTGGCCCAGTCAAACTTCAGCCAAAAAAAAAGGAAATAATATAAGTTTAAATAATATTATAATAGTATAAGTATACTGTAATTGGCAAACGTACTCTGCATTATTTGTCACTTGTGTTGGATCCTTAAACTAAAGTATTATGAAAAGTCCTGAAGTCATTATAAATATATTGCTTTCTCCCAAAAAGGAATCAGGAAGCCATTTAATCTCTGCCTACTCAGAGTGGAGGCGTTTAGGAGTATGTTACTGTGGTAAAAGTCACAATCCAACATTGCAAGTTATCATACGAGGGGTGTTTAATTCAAACCGGGGAGTTTAATTTTACAGGTATAAAAATGGATGCTAGCGGTACTACACGCAGTGGCGGTACTACACGCAGTAGTAAGTGGCTATGTGTCTAATATTACTGATAGGCGGCACACATGTTGCGAGACTGTCAATCAGGAGGGCAGACAACAATCTATTGCGTGCATAGAACACCATTTAGTGATGAAGTTTCTTGTGAATGAAGACGTACAACCCATGTATATCTACAGAAGACTTCAAGCACAGTATGATGATGAGATGCTCAGCCGCAGTAAGACATTTGAATGGTGTCAAGGTTTCAAAGCTGTATGTCCGTCAGTGACCATCCCAGTTGTTGTGGTTACCACATGCGTACAACCTGGTGTGAAATTGCACAAGAGACGAATCTTGAGGTGGTAGTTTAGTGGTCAAAGCATTCGACTTTGGCTCCAAATGTCGTGAGTTCAAATCCCAGCCACACCAAGTTGCCACCTTTGGGCCACTGAGCAAGGCCCTTATCCCCATATATGCTCAGTTGTATGAATGTAATAATGTAAATGAATATTTTGTGGGAACGGCAAATAGCTGTCCTAGAATGGTTAAGGCGTACTGGAAAATCTTTCTATACCAAATCTTTCCAGCTGTTAGTTAAATAATGGTAGAAGTGTATAAATGTACAGTAGCAGGGTACTCAATAGTCCTGGTTTGACTTAAACACTTCTTGTATTATTGTCCAATAATTGTTCTTACTTATTATTATGTTTCCCTTCTAATGTAAATGTGTGTTAAGCTATTATTCTACATGTTTAATTTGCTTTTATTATACAGTTATCAGTTTTTGGGTGGTAACAGCTACAATGTAGCACAGGAAGGATGAACAAAGAGAAAGGACAGACAAATCAGGATTGGGAGAAAAACAGACAGGACAGACAAATGACGAGTCAAAATAGACAGGAAAGAACTGATAGGATAGATAGATAGACAGTCAGAGAGACAGGACAGACAAACAAGACAGAAAGGACGAGACAGGTAAACAGGAGCGACAGATGGGATATTATAAATAGATAGGACAGACAGACATGAAAAATGCAGAATATAATGACAGACAGGAGGGCAGGCATGCAGATAGGACAGGACAAACTGGATGCAGCAAACAGATAGGACATATAAATAGGACGGAAGGAATGGACAGAATAGTAAGACAAAACAAAACAGGCAACCAGGCAAAGAGGGTAGGACATACATAATGGGAGAAAAAGATGGGATAGACAAGACAGGCACACCATATAAGACAGGACTGACAAACAGAATAGAGGGATGTAAAGAGAACAGGAGAGAGAGACAGAATACACTGACAGACAGAATAGAACATACTTGATACGATTATGTGGCGATTATAAATTTTGACGAAAACCTCGAACAAACCCAGAGACAGTGAGTAACAGTGAAATGAGAGAGTGGTGGTGCTGCTAAAGATGAGCATGAGGAGAAGAGAAAGCAAGAGTCAGATTTGGCGAGCATTCAGAAAATGTAGTGGTGTGCTTTTAGTCTTGGCCAACACTCTGTATTTGTGGAGCAGGCTTACTGACTCACAGCTAGCGATCATGCCACGACAGGCCGAGTAGTCTATAATGAGATTGAGATTGACAGGCCTAGCCTAATGCTAACCACACTGGAGACACATGTAAAAAAAAAAAAAAACATAAATAATGCATTATAAATGCATCCTGTAATCTGGTTCCTCGAGCTGAAGACACACAGCAACCGGCAACTTTTCTACACTTCAGAGATTTCCATCAGTGTGATGAGTTTGCTTTGTATTTGTAGCTCTGGTTAGTTTTCTGGGTTTTTGAGTGTGTATTTCACCTACTTATCAATTTGAACATAACATTAGAATATAATGTTATGAGTCATATTTATGTTTTAAATCTAAGGTGTAAAATTGTACAATTTGTACGAGTCCTCAACAAATTTCAGTTTATTTCACATTATATTATACCCTGATAGAATTATGCATATATGAGAAGCATCATTTTAAACTCAAGGCTTCACTCCAGCATTTTCTACATCTGTTATTCCTTCTTTGATTCCTTTGAAATTCTATACTATGTTGAATAAGCGTATTTGCTTTGCACAGTTTCTGCTCGAAGCGTTGGGTAGAGTAACACAAAAGTACAGGAGTCAGATAGCAATGTTGCTCTTGAAGTTTATTCAGGTAACAAACAATATGCACAACAACAAAAACATGTATCCAAAATGACTGGCTCTGAGAGCAACGTTTGGTTTAAGGCATGAGTGCCAAAAATGGAGTACTGTGGGGGTCAGAGATAGTAAAACCAACCAGACAATAAAGAAAACCAGATAAAAAAATAAATGTTGACCAATAAACAGAAAGAGTGAGCCAATGTCTAACCTTATCAGTAATATAAAGTTTTTTAGTGTTTTTTCGCAAAGTTGTAGGATCTATAATTAATGCGTATTTTGTAAATTGTACTGTATATTGTAATTGGCAGTCTGATGTTCATCGCTCTCATTTATTTATTTATTTATATTTTTATTTTTTCCATTGCATGTTATAACACAATTTGTACAGGAGTTAAAGAGTTACCTTTTAAAATGTCCTGTTTCAGCTGTTGAATTGATTTTCATGTATTCACATATAGTATGATGTACATACAATACCAGTTCACACATCCTCCCAGTTACAATTTGAAGTGTTTGACGAGTTTATTATGATTTTCTTTGTCCACTCATCGTCATCATATTTCTTTATATGTTTTACTTCTTGCTTTTATTTCTTTTTAGCTTTTATCTTCCTAAGAGATTCTCTGACTGTAACATAGAGGAGTACCACAACTTCCTGTACAGCGGTGGTGGATCGTGTCTCTTCAACAAACCCTCCAAGGTGAGCCTTTATCCCACTTGCTTATTGCCCTCCCATGTTCAAATATTAGGTTCTGCAATATATCATTTTGTAGATCATTACTGCAATAATGGTATTTGCAGTATTGGTGATGCACAAGGCAGCAGTATGGAAATGAGCACAGAAACAAATCACAGCCAAGCAGTGGGCATCCTGATTAATCTGATCTGATACTGATAAGGTTTCTGTAGGCCCAGGCTGTTATTAGGGTTCTACAGTATATTCTTCAAGTGAATGGAAACTATTACAAAAATATTTTCGTTACCCGTTAACAAAAACTGTACTGTGATTATGTTAAGCTGGAATATGAACGAAAAATAAATAGCACATCATGGAATAAAACTTTTGATATAATAAATGTTGAGTGCTGCTGACCGGGTTAAAATGGAGAATTGGTCAGAAATTATTTATTTCAGTGTTGAATTTCTTCAGGTTTTTCCCTGCGCTCATTGTTACTATAAAAAAGAGGTACCGGAAAATCATCCTTGAGTAAAAGATACCTTACTACAAAACTTACTCCACTACGAGTTAAAAGTCACTAATTCCAATATGACTTAAGTAAAAGTCTTGGAGTATCTGATTTAAACACTTTTTCCCATATTGAACATAGGCTCTTAGATGCACTAGTCTTCAAAACCAAGACACATGTTAGTGAAAAAGCAAAACAGATGATTTGTGAGTTTGTATTTCCTAAAATACAAATCAAATTGTACACATCATCACATAATCAGCATTAACCAAGATTAACATTACAGTCTCGTTTACATGGCAGAATGAAAAGTAAATCAATCTTTTAAAAAGGTTTCTTCAGTCAACAAATAATACATTTACAGTATTATGTCACAAAGTAGAAGAACCATTAGTATTCAATGGGCAAATTAAATGTAAATAATTATAGATCATGTAAAAGGAAATATTCAGACCTGACTGCGATTTGATGAACCTCAGTCTCAGAGAGGGACAACATTTTTATTCAACTTCAACAAAAGCTGGTTCTCAAAGTTTTTGAAATGTGTTATCTATTTTTTTGGACTGAAAAGACTAGCAGTATTAAAAAGTCGTTTACAGGCAGCAGATGCTGGTATGGGAGTGTTGAGCCTTAATTATATCTTCAATCAAGGTGCAAAATGTAATTGGTAATGATCATTGTCAAGTAAAATATAGTGCATATATTGGATCATAAATGTAGTTGATTAGAGAGTAAAAGTTGCTGATATCTTTGATACTCAGTAAAACTAGAAAGAAGCCAAAAAATCACTTCAGTACAGTAACAAAATAACTCAAATACTTTAAACCAAGCTATAAAATGATACCATTTTAGTTGCAGAAGACTTCCCCAAGCATGGTCATGCAAACACCAATAATAAAGTGTGGGATATTAATGCTATTTTACTCTCATCCTGATGATCCACTATAAAAATAGTGTACATTTTGTTTATAATTAATCTGATCACAATTCGTGGTGAAAACAAAAACAAGCATATGGAGGACACATTGGCAGTGAAACGAAGTGAGCGAATATAAGAAGATTTACACCATACTGACAACATCTCCAATATTTCGGTGCTGCAATGTATCTAAAATAACATTCTGCCTATTTTCGGATGCTCATCGGTACATGATGTGATGCCTGTAGCTTGTGTACAGTCGAGTTGCACAAGCAGCTCTTTGTGCTTTGATTCTCAAAACAAAAAAGCAACAGTAAAGGCCAATAACCTTCCCTGTATATACTCCTCAGCTAGCAAGCTAGTTTAGTTATATTAATTAAGACTGATAAGAGCATAGTTAAAAGGTGTGTGTTCTCAGGTTTGGGCAAAGATGCATCAAAATGTATTTTAAAATAAAAATTCAAAAACCTTAACTTTAAGTGTATCAAAATAAACTACAAAATACAGCAGCCACACCATGTATCACAATAAACCACTGTATATTTGTATTTCAAAAATACTAAAAAATACTTTTACAAGGGAGCAAAATGTCTTTGCAAAAATCTGTTCCTTCATCATTTTACTGACTCAGTTGATTGTGTAAACAATGTTTGATAGCAACAGCTTTTCTCTGGCTGAGTCATGCAATAAATCAGACATACACAACTAGTTAACAGAACAAATATTCACATACAATATTCCTGTGATCGCCCAGATGAAGATTAACCAAGTTTTGAAATTAAACAACAGTTTAATGTTGAACAGTTTGTGAAAGACTAATAATTGTATCCTAATTTATTTACTTGGTGTTTGGTAACAAAGGGCTGCGTTACATCAGCAACACCGACTCCATGACAAACACGTCATTCATAAGAAGGCGACTGATGGCACCTGCATTCATAGCAACTAGTTTCTAACTAATTCATCATTTGATTGTTAATCATAGATATAATAATATATGTATCAGGCACATATTTTGTGTCTTTTTTACAGTATTTTAAAGCTACAAAAATACAGAACATTAAAGCATTTTGATACAAAATATGAGGCAATTTTTATCAACCCTATCAAATACAAATAACAAAAAACCTGTATGTATTTGAAATATTATTTAAAATGTATCATAAATACTGTTAATCCCTGTGTGTTCTCAGCATGAACTCCTTTTGTGTTATCTGTAGAAGTGCTTCTTAATTTAGAATTGATTTTCATCTTTGTGCCAAGGTATCCTTAAACCCCTTCATGTGTGTCTTTATAGCTTTTGGACCCTCCTGAGTGTGGGAACGGTTTTGTAGAGCCGGGAGAGGAGTGCGACTGTGGGACTCCAGCGGTGAGGTGTTTTACAGGCATTCAGTGACGTGAAAATTTAAAAAGTAATAATTTATCTGACAAGATATCAAAGGATTTGTTTACAAATTGTACAGGAGAAATTTAAAATCAGATAATTTTAGAAAAAGAAATAACATTTGTATCCTATTCCTGATTTATTAATAGGAAAGAATATTTCCTATTCTTATTTATATATATTGAGAGTGTTTAAACTTACACACAAAAAGACTTACCAATAAAAACAAAACATTGACTAGGCAGGTCATTCCATGATAGTTAACACTCCAGCCAACTGTTTGCTCTCTAAATAATGCAGATTACAGAGCTTGGACGTATGCTTCAAGTTTTTGTCTTGTTGTATGGTGAAGTTTGTTACAGTTAGATGCAGTCCAAATGTAAGTGCATGGTTTCTAAATATAGAATGGTACCCATTTTATATCAGTACTTCTTTACCCTGGAATGAGTCCAAAACAACCCCAAACCCTTAAGCTTCCACCTCCATGTTTCACTGTGGCAGTGATGCAGTCTGCTAACATCTGCGCTCCTGTTCTCTGTCCTACATAAGTTATTTTGTTAGAGTCAAAAATGTGAAATTTGAACTTACCTGTCCAAAAAACGTTCTTTTTTTAGTTACTCACTGTTTACTTCTTTACCTTTAACGTAGTTTGTTGCATATAAACAAAAGAAGCTTAAACATGTCTAAAAAGTCTACGTGTTTCCAAACTTTTGACAGGCTCTGTATTCAAGTAGGATAAAAAAAGGTAATAAGAAGATCTATTAAAGGAGCTATAAGATGTTTCACTTTTTAATGGCATTTGCTTTTAACTCTGTGAAAAACTGTATTAGAGTCAACACCAAGTGCCTGATAAGTGGAAATTATTCCAACATCTAGACACACAATATTGACTAATTTCAATATTGAGAAATGATGCTCAATGTCAATGCCTTTTATGAAACAATTAAAGAACTTATTTATACCTTCTTTTTCTGTGTTTTTCTTTCTCCTTCTCTCTCTCTCTCTCTCTCTCTCTCTCTCTCTCTCTCTCTTTTCTCTTTCTTTTGCTGCCTTTATAGGAGTGTGCTAGAGAAGGAGAGAACTGCTGTAAGAAGTGTACCCTGTCTCAGGGCTCTAAATGCAGCAATGGGCTCTGTTGCAATAACTGTCAGGTACAATATATTTAACATGGAACAACCCGTGTGTAACCTTCTGTATTTATATTTAAAAGAAGCTTGATTTTTTTTTGGTTGTTTGTGTAGATGGAGTTTATGGGTGTGATCTGCAGAGAGGCTGTCAATGACTGTGATATACCAGAAAACTGCACTGGGAACTCCAGCCAGGTGAGGGCGCTCTGACATCTTTGCAACTCTTTCTAAACTATATAGCTTTTTTTAAATCACAAATTACTTATTTGTTCAGTGTTGCACTGTATTATATACCAAATATAAGGTTTATATATAAATGCATATGTATTGTGTCACCTCAAAGTTTATTATTATTTTATAACCACATATAGCAAAGAGTTTCTTATTTATTTTATTAAAATAAATGGTGTACCAATGTCGTATATAGTTACACTTAAGGTTTCGGAATGTCTTACAAATAGCCAGTCCCTCGCTTTAATCTCAGCTTGTTGCCAAGAAATCTTAAAGTTCAGCTTTCTTGTGTAAAATGTGTTTATTATTAGCTTTTTAGAACCTGGTGAATTTGGGTACCTATAGTTTGCCAGACAACATGATAAAGTGCCCTTTAGTCTGCTATTACAGTAAAAGATATGTGATGCAGTGCCCTATAGCGTTCCCATACATATGGGAAAGATTGTTAGATTGCCCTCTAGAGTGACCCTCTAGTGGAAAATAAATAATTAAGTCCCTTATATGGTCTTTTTACTTTCAATTAAACGTAGTGGCGTGCCTTCTAGGGTGCAAGTGGGAATGAAGTTCCCTTTGGATGCATTGAGTGGAAAATATGCAATGCAGTGCCCTATAGGGTTCCTGTACATGCAAGGAAACTTGACGGAGTGCCTTAAAGGGTGCATTTTAGTAGAAAATATGCGATTCAGTGCCCTATAGGGTTTGTGCACATGCTTCTACTGTTAAACTTTACTCTTTTTTCTTTATATGCAGTGTCCTCCAAACGTACACAAAATGGACGGCTACACTTGTGAAAAAGATCAGGTGAATATATAATTTTTTTATCCATGCTGAGGCTACATCAATGAGAATAGAATTAACCCTGCCATGTTTTTGCTGTTGCTCTTGTTCCAGGGACGCTGCTTTAATGGCCGATGCAAAACTAAAGACAGGCAATGCAAGTACATCTGGGGAGAAAGTAAGTGCTAAACCAATCAATTCAATCGTATCACCTTTCATTCATTTCCGGTATTCACGTTTCAGAAGAGGATCCGTTCGTGTCAGCGTTAATTATAAGGATGGGGTGTGATGTCTTTGCAGAGGCGACGTCTGCAGATAAGTTCTGTTACGAGAAGCTGAACATCGAGGGAACTGAGAAAGGGAACTGCGGGAGGGACAAGGACACCTGGGTCCAGTGTAAAAAGCAGTAAGTGTGAATGTGTGAAGAGGACGTAGTATTGCACTGTGTGTGTTGTGAAACAGATGTGATGAGGATTGCGTGTGTGTGTGTGTGTGTGTGTGTGTGTGTGTGTGTTTTAGGGATGTGCAGTGTGGATACCTGCTGTGCTCAAACATTTCACCTGCTCCCAGACTGGGAGAGCTGCAGGGTGGCCTGACCTCATTTTCTGTGGCCCAACATAGCGCTTCACTAGACTGCAGGTAAACACAAATACACACACACACACACACACACACACACACACATACACACACATACACAAACACACACATACAAGCACAAGCACTGCAGATATGCTTGCAAACACACCGATGTATGCACACAGAAGCGGCACACACAAACTCGAGGAATGTTTGACATGCACTCGCAGACACACACACAGAGTGATGTACACACCAGAGAAACATGGATACACACATGGACTGCATGTACAGACATGTATGTACAAACACACACACACACACATACAAACAACACACACATACATGCACATACAAGCCAATTGATTGCAGTTATGCACATACATAAACTGACAGACATACTCACAGACAAACACACACACACACACACACACACACACACACACAATCTATTCTGGACAAAAGAGTTTTTTAAATGATAGTGTTGATAAATAAAGGGAAAAAGAAACATCTCATCCAGCTCAGAAACATTTCATCCGACTTAGGGGTTGATTACTAGTGTGAGAACTGATAAAAAGCTGAACACTGCACTAATGAGTCCTACTTTCCATGTGTTTGTGTCTCAGTGGAGGACACGTAATGATTGACGGAGACACTGATCTGGGGTATGTGGAAGACGGGACAGCGTGTGGCACCGACCGTGTCTGCTTCAACCACAAATGCCTTCCGGTTCAGGATTTCAACTTCAGCATCTGCCCCGGGACCACTGACAAGGTCATCTGCTCTGGACATGGGGTATGTGTGTAATAAACAACACGTCTTTCTTTCTTTTGATTAACTTGGTTTAATTTTGGAATGTCTGTGAATCATTTTCTGTTATTACTTACTTGATAGCAAGTATATTTTCTTTCTGTCTTGAAGCTATTAAGACCAAAATGCCAAATGCCCACTGTTATAAAGCTGGACACTGGAGATTAATATAATTTAATATTACCGGAATTATTACATATCAAATAAGCCAATCAACATATTTTATACATTTATATAAACCTTTTATTTGCCTTTTAGCAAAATCTACTGTCCATGCTGCTGAGTTTATTTCTGTTTTTCTATATTAGACGTTCTGAGATTTTGTGACAATCCAGGATGTGTATGTCTCACTTCGCAGGTGTGCAGCAATGAACTGAAGTGTGTGTGTCACCTGGGATGGGCAAGTGAAGACTGTAACTCCTCATCACCACTCAGCTACCTCGTGGTGAGACCTACAGCTACATCATCAGGTAAATTTAATTTCACTCAGGTCAGTTCATCACAAACAAACAAAAATAGAAATACATTTGTGCTACTTTCCTTATCTTAATGATTAGCAGCAAGGAAAATATGCTAAATACAAGGCAAAATCATTGGTCATAAAAGGAAGTCCTTTTGCTATCAGAATGTTTTCTTAATGGAAGGTCAGTCATTTTTCATCAATTTTTTATCAGCACCAAATATGTAAACTATATACTGTAGCTTTTTGTGTGTTGATTTGTGCATTTTTGTCTCTTTCTTTCTTTCTTTATTTATTTTTTTGTGTGTGTGTTTTCATATTCCTGATCAGTCGCTGGCATTCACCAGTCACAGACAAAATGTTCCTTTTTTCTTTCCTTTTGTTTTGTAGCTTTGATTTTCACGCACTCATTCTATGTCATCAGGCTCATGTCTTTTGGTGGAGTTACAGTAGAGGTCAGATTTGAGGTTGTTCTTCTTTGGGTGTCGTTCTGTTCCCCCTTTTCCTACCTTATTCACCTCCCCTCTTTCAGCTTGTCAATTTTTTTTTGCTTTTTACAATTAAATGTGTGTGTGTGTGTGTGTGTGTGTGTGTGTGTGTGTGTGTGTGTGTGTGTTTGTGTGTGTGTCAGGGTGAATGGTGAATAAAGAATGTTGTTTCCTATTTTCTCCTTGTCTCCACTGTTTTTTTTAAATTAATTTATTCATTCATTTGATTGAATGTAAGTGTAATGTAAGTCATGTCATTGCCTGTTAAACTGAAGAATTGTGGCTCACTTGTTAATAGTGGTGGCTGAGTGGTTAAGGATCTGGAATACTAATTGGAAAATGAGGTGCTCAAGCTGCAGCACCACCAAGCTGCTACTGTACTTTTGGGTACCAGGGGGGCTTTATCATGGCTTTGACCCCATCTTCCTAAACAGCTAGTATATAAGGAGAAAGAATTCCACTGTACTGTGATGTATATGTGACAAGTAATAGCCGCTTTCTTATTTGATCTGACATCTCACACTCGAATATAAAAAGAGACCCCTTTAAGTTTATGTTAAAATACAAAACAGGAAACTAAGCAGCAGGTGCCTAAAGCGATTATAAGCGTAATACGAGTGTTTTCCTGATATTTTATTAGCAGTGTGTGTGTTTATTAATGCCGTATACATGACTTGTTCGTCTTTTTTTCCTCACAGGCATCATCAGTACCAACATCATCATCGGTGCAATTGCAGGATCTATCCTCGTTCTGGCTCTTATACTAGCCATCTCTGCATGGGGCTACAAGTAAGTAAATGCTGAAAATGATGCTAATAATCTTTTTCTTTAAAAAGAATTTTATATCTCTCTATATTTAAAAAAAGAATCTCTCATGTAGATCGCTCCCTTATCACTAGCACTGCACTACAAAATCATACAATCCAATTAATCGTATGGTATTTTAGAGCGACTTTCAACTAAATGGTTGATGGTTAAGGGCCTTGCTCATGAACCAGCAGTGGCTTGGGATTTGAACTCATGACCTTCTGATTCATTGTCTTATGCCTTACAACCCTGAGATACCACCTCCTGTCCATTGTTAAAGCCATTTCATACACATTTATGTATTCTCTTTTTTATGCTTGAAGGTGCACCGAAAGCATTTAATGTGAATGTCGACAGTTACTTCATTTATGTTCATGCAATATTCCTTCCTTAACTAATTCAAATGAACTGATTGAGATTCATCCCTATTAACTTTAGTCTGAACCTTATTGCATTCGCATTGCTAACACAGTCAGACATTAGAAACAAATATTACTAGCACTGCTGACACAAAACAGAAAAAGAAATCAAGCAGTTAGTTAGCATAAAGTTGGTAGTCGCATTTAATATTATACAACACATTATTTAATATACAATTACAAATTATTTTACTTTTTTAAACAAATGTAATGAAAAATTTATTAAATATTAAAATATTTGAATAATAATATTTATCCAGATATTGTTTATATATATTTGTATGACCAAATTAATAAATTTAAATATTATAGATGTCATATTAAATAATAATTATAATTATATAATATACTTACTTTCTAGTTATATTAACAGTTATTCTTAGACCAGTCTCTTGTTCTCTTTATTTAAGTTAATGATAATAATAATTATTATTATAATTATTATTATTATTTATTTAATTTTTTAAATTATATAAGGTACTATGTCATGTTACAGAGCAACTGGAAGCACAGACTCCTTTGCCTAACATATTTTTAAAACCTCTGACATTGAAGACTCCTTTTGTGTTAGATGTAAAATAAGCATGGTTGCAAATTACAATTATCAACATAATTTTTTATCCTTTTTTTTTGTTTATGATTTATTACTTATATCAGGATATTTAAGTGCAATTTTAACTATAGTAAACTTTTTTTTTATATTTTCCTTTTAACTATTGAATCTTGTAAAATTTTAGACAATTAAAGATAATAGTTATCACTAGTGACTTTTTAAAATAATTATATTAGCTTTAGTGTTAATCATATTGTTATTTTCTCTCATGCAGGAACTACAGGCAGCGGCAATTCGAAGAATCTGAAGTGCATCGAAGATTCTGTCGGTTCGTTCACCGTTTTTTTTTTCCTCATTGAATTTGTGTGTAAATATCCAGTGTATTATTTTTATATTGTGGTGATCATATATACACTGTATTCTGTGGAAATTGTAACAGTATTAATTCATGCTCATTTTCTTCAGACAAATGCCAGCGGGCGATTACGTTAAGAAACCTGGAGACGCTGACTCCTTCTACAGCGACGTGCCGCAGGGCGTGAGCTCCAACTCAGGCAGCAGCTCCAAGAAGAGGTCTGCTTACCTGTCTCACCTGCAGATCTACACCTCCATTCCCTCCATCAGCCAAAACATCTCATTATTCGGCTTCAGGTGTGCTCCTGTGCCCATTTTCATCCTTCCCATTCTCATCCTCAGCCTTAGTCCTGAGCTGCACAGAAAACATTTATTGCAGTGTTGTTTACTTTCAAATTTCAAATATGGAAATAAATTTTCCCTTTATTTAAACAAAGGAGACCCGAACCTGTTCCAGCATTACAGTTTGCTTTACATAGTTTGGAGTGGAAGATCTTGAGTGGCCTTCTATAAAGCTCTGACCTTAACTTTCTTTAAACCATTGGGGATGAGTTAGATTAACCTGACTGCACACCAGACCTCCTTACTCTACTTTCTTAATGAGCACAAATCTCCAAGATTTAGGGGAACATCTTCCTAGAAGAGTGGAGTTTATTATAACAGCAAGTAAGCATTAAATTTGGAATGGGATGTTCAAATACATTATAATACAAATGTTGAGGTGTTCCCAAACATTTGTCTATATAGTGTACGTTAAAAAAAAGAAATACAGTAATACCTCAGTGATGAGTGCTGAAACTGATGAGTACCAAGCTTTTTTTTCTGCAGTACCCTACTGTATAAGGAATAAAAAAATATGCATAAAGGCATTTTAACCACTTTAAGACCCATGATTTAGGTTTAAAATGAAAGCACAAAAAAGAACGCTTTGGAGGGCACCCTATGGCACCGTTCTTGAGCTAAAATGAGACACCGCGAGACTGAATCGCTCATAAGTCTCATCGCAAGAGTCGGAGTTTCGAGAATGCGACGAATGCTGAAACATTTTTTAATCGCTATAAAGTGATGAGTACCGGATTTGAAAACAGCTGACTATAGTATTACTGTACTTTGTGAATAGAATTTTCAGGTTTAAAACAGTCTAATATTGTTGAAACACAAATCAATATCTAATATTGGTGGAACACATACTCGAGTGACACCTAAAGTTTTTTTTAGCTCAGCACCATTGCACTATATAAACTGACAGTGAACTGTTTAATCTGTGGCTTATAAAAGCTGTATAAGGAGACGTAATCTGCGCTGCTCATACTGGGCCTTGTTTCTGTTTGCTTCTGAAACTGCAATGACTCTGTCCTCTCTCTCTGTGTCAGTGTAAGTGTAATAGAACAGGTTGTATCACCTGAATAAAAATGTGGCAAGAGGAAGTAAGTGATCATCTTTCAACACAGCTGGCGTTGCTTTCTTTTTCTTTTATCCATGCTTTTTACTGGGTTTTGTGGGTGCCTGTCTTCTCTTTCATCCTGCTTTTCAGAGTAATGTAATGTTTGCCATCTACATATTATTGCCATTCACTCCATTCATTATATCATCGACTCTTCTTCATGTCACACCAGTACCGATGCGTTTGTCTGTCTTTGGGGACTAAGATCATGCCAGTGGTGAAGTCTGGTTGAGAAGTTATTACTTGTATTCAGTCTAATTATATCTGTGGGTCTTGCCGCTTTGCTGTGAAGGTCCAACGGTTTGTCCCATTCCTGGAGCGAGAGAATCCCAGATGCCAAACACATTTCTGATATCTGTGAAAATGGACGGCCCAGGAGCAACTCGTGGCAAGGTAACACACAAATATGCAAACGTACATATAGAACACAATTTTTTACTCACAAAACAGACTTCCAGCTTCTTCTACATCAAGCATTATAAATGAGGGCTACAGCTATACACCAGACAAACATGGACCACATGCTATCACTTAGGAGTTGTTTAACTTTTTTACTAGTGCTTCCAGGTCTAATGCACATTTTGTTGTTTTTCTACTGTTTTATAGGAAATATTAGTGGCAGCCGGAAGAAGCCGAAAGGAAAGAAGTTCCGTCCTCGATCCAATTCCACAGAGTAAGTCATGAAGTTCAGTCTCCATCTGATATTGACCACCAGTAGTCCAGTAGAAAAACGTTTGATACAAAACACTTTTCTTTTATGTCTGACATCAAAAAAACTGTCTTACACAATTCATCTATATATAAAATACTCATTGACCCAATGCCCCCTGGGGATGGTAAAGTTAAACACCTGCTTCCTCTGGGACATGTGAAGACACCATACCACATCTTTTCAACTGTTCATCATGCTATGTCTTAGGGTAATGCAGCATACCCAGAGAACAGCGTTGTCTTCCACATACACGAGTTCACAGATTCTCACGATTGGTTAGAGTGGTTTTGATTGACAAGGAAGAGAAAGTAGGCAAATCCCTCCCACCCAGAGACCAATTTAATCCTCACTCTGTGGTACCATCCACAGGAGCAAGATCAGGATTTGAACCTAATAATAATATTAATAATAATACAAATAATAATAATTAAAAAGTGAATGAATTTTATATACATATACGTATAGCATCATTATCAAACTCAAGGTTGCTTTTCTGACCAAATTATTTATGAAGTATAAAAAATAAATATAGACCCAAATCCGAAATTTACAGCATTTGGTAGATGCCTTTATCCAGAGGGCCTTGCTCAGGGGCCCAGGAGAGGTAGCTTCCAATGTCTTAACCACTGAGCTACCCTCTCCTAGCAAGTTATATATTAAATTTAATGCATTAATGCTTAATTTAAATGATTGGCAAATGCTTGTTTTTATTTTCATTGTTTTTTTTGTTCGATTGAATTAAAAATCATGATAAAACCTTGATTTTTATTATGAAATAATAAATACATTTTTTGACAATAGGACTACACTGGAATAGATATTATATATATATATATATATATATATATATATATATATATATATATATATATATATTTTTTTTTTTTTTTTTAATTATAATTACTATAACTACTGCTACTTTATGAATGACATCTTCTCTAGCTGCTCTCTTTGGCCAAACGTTTTCACTCTTCACCCATTCTCTCACTTGCATTGCGGTGGGCCGGCGGGAAAGTGGATGCTGTGCTCTGCTGCTGTTTACCAACTCCTTCTTCCTTTTCTTTCCTCTCACCTGTCTTTCTCCTCCACCTCTTTCACTTCCTCTCACTCTTTCTGTGTTCATCATCGCTCCCTCCCCCACCTCCTCCTGCAGGTATTTAACCCCTTGCTCCAAAACAGACTATTATGTAACTGAATGGGTGGAAGATGTGAATAAAAACACTGAGGGACCCTATATTAGGTATTACCTCAGACTGCTTCATATTCCTCCCTGTATTCATTTAGCTTTTTATTATTTTTTTTTTTTAAGCTACGCATAGGGTTTCCTTTAAGGGCATCCCTCTGACTATTACCTTGATTAAAAACTCAAATTAACATGAAATGAACACTTTGTTATTTCAGGGGCTGACCTTATGAAACTCAAAGATGTAAAGGTCATGAGAGTATGTACGCATTCAACAAACCTGTTCTGGCTTTCTGACTGTTAGAAATAGAAACAGGGTTTTTGTACATAGGTTTCCATTTACAGTTAGAGTCACAGTTACAGCATTTGCAGGAAAAGAGTTTATTTATTACTAAATCTACAGCTTCTGCTGTGTTACTAGTTTTGTTGGCCTGTGTGTGTGTGTGTGTGTGTGTGTGTGTGTGTGTGTGTGTGTGTGTGTGTCCAGAAGTGAAATGATCGTGAATTTTGATTACACTTTGAAATCCACTATTGGACTGCTGTTAGTACATAAAGCTAATAATTTAGTCATTTACTTGCTTGTTTTATAGCTTTTGCAGACATTGCAAAAATGATGGAAATAATGATTTGTTGCTTCACATTTCTATAGTGTCATTCTACAAACTGTGCTTATAAACAATTAAACCAGCCCTTAATGTGGATTCCCCTCAGGGAAAATGGTGAGGGCAAGTCAGCAAGGGTGTTTATTGGAACACAGCCCCATTCCAAAAAGCAATAAAAAGTACAGTAGATATTTCATTACTGTGAATTACAGGTTTACTGAAACAGTACATTGTGCTCTCGAAACCGAAATTCAAATCATTAGCTAATGATTTGCTGCCGTATTGTTTCAGGTGCAGAGAATTTCTGTTGTTTTATTCAAAGCGAATAGGAATTGCAAATGGGGTAAAATTAGAAAAAGGGTTTTTTGGTCCATTTGAAGGACTGTGAAACGTGTTTAGTGTGTGTGCAGATTCTGTACAGTGTATAGTGCTGTTTAGATTTTTTCTAGATAGTAAGAGATGAGCCAAGCTAGCCTTAATGGACAAGAGAGACACAGCATTTATATAAATAAGTACAAGTATATTTAAGTATAAATACATTTATTTTAAGAACTCTTCTTTTTCTAAACTTTATCCTTTTTAACACACAAAACACTTTTCGGCTCTTCTGCATGTTTAGTGTCCTCCGTGTCCATCTTGTGTTGTGTTTTTTCCTCGTCTGTGACATTATCATTCAGCATCACCCCTATTCTGTGTAATCTGTGTTGCTTCACTTTATGCACTTTGTTCTGGGGCATCCTCAGGCACTTTATATTTATAATAATAACAATGCACCTGGTTTTAATGTAATATTCCTTTTTTATATATGTGTGTATATATAGTATGAGACTATATACATTAACATATTTTATCAACTTTTATTGACTTCTGACCTCTCCTACAATTCAAAAGTGGCATCTTATGACTTGAGAGGCAATAAAAATAGGACAACGAAGATAATTCTAAAGTTGCATCTATCAATACAGGACGCTGTCTCCTGCCAAGTCCCCAACCTCATCCACGGGCTCGATCGCCTCGAGCCGAAGGTACCCTTACCCGATGCCACCGCTACCGGATGAGGAGAGGAAGGCCAACAGACAGAGTGCCAGGGTGAGACTCTGATCTTGAATGTATCTGAATTTTAGGACTGAGATTTTGACCACAAGATGGTGCTATATATTATTATATCACATTTTTCTAAATACAAGTAATGAAATGCAGCATTTTTCTGAAAATATCAATACTTGAAAGTTGTCAACACAGCTTATGTTTCTGTTTTATGCAATTTTATGTACAGCTTTACAGAAACAAATTAGATTATGAATATACATTTTGAATTCAGTAATTAGTCCCTATTAGTTTATGCCAAGCCAGTGGTTAGGGTGGCAAGTAAAAACTCAGCCATTGCATATTGTACTGGAGACACACAGGGAAACTATATTTCTTTTATCCTAAATAAGGATTGCTATTTAAAGATGGATATTTGTTTTGGATTGCTTCCATTACCATAAAACAAATACCTTTTATTTACAAATCTAACCTTTTGCTTTGTCATTTTTTTTCTTGCAGCTGTGGGAAACATCAATATAAAGGGGCTCCTTGAGATCACTCTGCAAAATCTCCGTAAGGGACTACACATTCCTCCGCTTTTATACAATGAGAATAAAACAAATTAAAAACAACAACACAAAAAAAAACTAATGAGTTCAAACAGAAGAATTGAAGTCCTCCAGGATTAGCGGGTCCACCGGAGCACGTTGGGATGAAGAGCACGGCCGTCATCCTCTCATCATTGCAGCCTACCAAAATGAAACAGAGGGACTGGCTTGGGTCAAAGGTCGAAGCCAGGCACTGCTGCAATCAGGTTATCGAAAACGAGGCAGGGGATATCAGACTGGTAATCCCGCCCCTTTTATCTTGCCCCGCCTCCCCTTTCTTGGGCCAAAAAAAGGCCATTCAACTCCCCTCTCTCCCTCTGCGCCCTTCCTCATCCAGCACCAATAATGTCTTGTGATTGGTGTCCTTGTTGCCATGTTGAGAGAAGGTCATCCAAAACCTGCTGGATGTTAACGTTTTTTCGAAAGCACGTAGAAACTTTCCACTGTATGCATGAGAATACATGTCTATCAAAACCTTGTAGTGCTAAAGATGATGACGAAAATCTAATATTTTAACAGCAGGCTAGGGGACAGCATGTCTCAGAGGGCATTTCTGTAGGCTGGTAAGATTTCATTTTTTTTAGGCTTCTCTAATCACACAGTGTATCAACGCTAAAGCATAGCGAACACCTCCAGCCTTGCCATGTGCGCTCACTTATTTCCCCACGTGTGTAAATATGTATAGCTCGACGACAGTGAAATGCGTGATTGTTTTTTTTTATGCTTTGCTTTTTCTTATTGCTTTCTTTTTTGGTCACTTGGTAGAACTTAGAAGAAGCATTCACCATTTCTTGTTTGTACGTTCACTTTGAATCGGCTTTACATCAGCCTTTATTGTTAGTCATAGTTTCGATTCATCTGTGTGTATTTCCTGTATTCTTGAACTTTGTTTATTTTGACATATCTGATGCTGTCTGTATCAATAAGGAAGACTCACAGAGCTTGAGTGGACACCGTTGACCTTTGAAGCTAAACAATAGCGGTATTTGTTCGTTTATTTTCATGACAGTATGCGATGTTACGATGTTACGATGTTACGCCGTTGTCTGAAATACAGTCACGATCATTTCGGACATTTTATAAGCCTTGAGTGACGTGTCAAAGGATGTGATGCTAAAAGTCAACCAAGCGCATAGGCTTGTTTTTTGGTTCTCTTTAAATCCTTGAGAAATATTTGAAACAATTTTAAAGCAGCAGGATATAAAATACAGATCATCTACCACCTCTTTCGGAAAAAATATCATTATTTATTTATTTATTATTGGTGCATCCAAATCAGCTCTTTAGTTTCCTAGTCAGAGATCAAGCAATCGGCCATTTTGCGTGCGATTCAATCCCAAAATCCATCCAGTGAAAAGAAACTTTGCATCCTTTGCATCCCTCTATGCACCGCAACTCGCTTTTTTTGTTGCCCACTATACTCCCTTTTCTGAAAAAATGTGTTATTAAGTAACAAATAAATGACATTCAAATTGTGTATTTAATGTTGTTTTGTTTTGTTTTTTACAGTGACTGATGAGGAAATTAGAAGGTTCACCAGTGTATAAATGTTTTTTTCTCAACAACTCCATCAGTCATGTAACTGGAAACTGAGTCTCGTTACCAGGGTCCTTAGTGGTGCGTGAACTCATGTACACTATGTACTCGTTCACAAACTAGGGAGCTCGAGATCTGATTGAATGCACCCTTAGTCATAGTGCGAATTATGGGATGTTTAGGCGAGCCCATGCTATTTTATTTCCATTAGATTGCACAAAGCCACCTACGACTATAAAAGTCAATCTGTAACTATAGCCTTGGAAAAATGATGACTGGATTAACATTAAGACATCAGAGTGGAGCAAACAGACCTCAAGCAGCAGCATGGCAAATTTTCAAGGATCAATTCATGCCCAAGCTGATGGACTGCAGATGGACGCTGAAGATGAGAAGCGCCAATCATTTTCTTATAGTCAAGGAAGTGGTCATTTTAGTGTCAGCACTTGAGCTGTGACTGATGTGAAATGTATGCATAGCTTGTAAGCTCGTGAAGGTGGACGTCGTCTTTATACAACCATTACAGACGCAATTTCTGTAAAGTATAATGCAGGCTTAAGGCTTCCTGAGGAAGAAGGCCAAACCAGTGTGTTCAGTATTGTCCTTGTAATATCATTAGAAACCTCACTGTACACATATCATCTGTACATAAGCTTCATTAAATCCTGCTGTCTGTATTCACGGGACATTCAGATCTGCCCCCATCCGATACGAAAATGTATCTAACCCTTGTTTTCACCAACCAGTACCCCTTGTATATATGCATTGGACCCAGACAGCGATTAAGTGCATTACTATTTCAGTAGGTCTTTGTGTATACGGATGCAGATCAGCACAGATTTTTAACGCTTTTTTATTTATGTGACCCTTTTTAATGCCATAATGACACGTTCGATTTCGGCGGTGTATTTCTCCCTCCCGATATATTCTACACGATCTCTGTGGGGTTTTCTTCTGCATTTAAAACAAAAGTGCATGGCTGAATGCGGTGTTGATAAAGGCTGAATCCAAAGGCAACTAAAAAAGGAAGAAAAAAAACATCTCAAGCAATACTTTGAGCACCTCACTGTCCTCGTTTAGCACAGCTGCCGCTGCGAAATACAAAACCCGATGCCGAATCGTACCCGATTCTCAGAGCAAACACACTCTTGAATGTAATTTAAGATGACGATTACAGCACAACTGCCATCCACGTCAATGACACGTCATCCTCCAGGGATTATGTAGGTCCACTAACTTTTCACCCACACCACGTCAGAGTGAGGACGCGGCATCGGCTTGTTTTTTTTTGCAGAACGAATCACATCATTAGCGAGAGGTTTGCACCTGCTTCAGGAGACGTCATTGATATGCCTTATGTTTGTCCGTTTCATGAAATCTCTTTCGTTTTTGTGTTTTCGAGACGCTCGTTCTCTATGAGGCTGTTTTTTTTTATAGTATGCTGTATGTAACTTACAAACGATCAGCACCCAATTTTTTTTTTTACAGTTATCATTCAGTATTGTAATATATTTAATACAAAATAAACCTTTCATTGACACGATGTCCTGGTTGTGATCAGTTGACTTCTGGGATTTACACATTCATGTTGCCATGGTGATTTGCAAACAACTGCTTTTGCCAAAAACACTTTATGGCCCATACGTTCGTTCAAACAATGAGGAAATGCTTTCATCCAGGAGTCCAATTTTAGAGTCCAATTAAAACAAAAAAATATTTATGGGATTTTGGCAGATATATAGTCATATATACAACTATGCAACTGAGGGTTCAAGACCATGCTCATGTGAACAGCAGTGGCGGCTTGATGGCGGCCTGTTCAGAAATCACATGAACTTCTACAACACTGCATCTGGATTCCATACTAAAGCAATATTATGTTCCAGACTTCTGCTAAAATGGTTTAAAAATTTGCCCTACATCAATTTACACTCCATACCCTATAATAATTTAGCATTACTACCCCATAAAAAAAAGGAATATCACACCGTTTTAAATATTCATGCCCTTTCCTATATGAAAAGTAGCTAATGTGCATCCCATCCTCTGAAATGTCAATGAGCTGTTTCTACACTGATGCTTGGATATGCATTCTAACAGGTTGACCTCATATATGCGCACGCTTCCCAAGTCGTGTGCAGTCAATAGAATTTGCCACAGGTGACAGAACTGTGTAGAAACATCTCAGTGATAATCCAAAGTAACCTCAAGTGTCACAGCAAAGATCTTAAGTTTTACATTGATCTGAAATCTGTTTTTATTTTTGCTGTCATTATGAGGTAAAGAGTGTCCCAGATATCACCAAGATATCACTGTTGTAACTTTGTAATTATGAAATGTTTGTAGTCACTCTGGAAAGGTGTTTGTCACTGTAGCTACAGTCCTAAGTTCTTCATAAGACTATTCTATACAGTATATAGTACATACTACAAGGACAAAAGCTTTGTGGACACCTGAACATAAGATTGGTAAGTGCTTTTTGATCATTTCATTTCAAGTTTAGTTCCCATTTTCTGTTATAGTAACCACCACTCTTCTGGGAAGACTATAAGAAGACTAAGAGTGTGCTTATGGAGATTCGTGCTCATATGCAACAAGGGCAAAAGTCAGCTCCTGATATAGGGTGAGGAGGCCTGGGGTGCAGTCAGCATGGCAATTCATCCCAAATATTTTTTTGTAGGGTTGTAGTCAGAGCTCTATAGCAGGCGACTCTAGATCTTGCACTCCAAACAACGTGAAGCATATCTTCATGAAGCTTGCTTTGTGCACATGGGGAAATTTTCATGCTGGAACAGGTTTCCTTATTCTTGTGAAGGGAAAATTGCTACTACATCTAAAGACATCCTATACCATTGTTTGCCTCCAACGTTTGGTGACGTGGTAATAGTTTGGGGTTGAAGCACATACGATGAGGAAAGATTTAGTCCATTTAGTAATATATATATATATATATATATATATATATATATATATATATATATATATATATATATATATATATATATGCAAATAAATAAAAAGTCTTCAGTATATCATTTATTTATTTACAACATCTTTATACCTTCCTACATTCAGCATAGCTCTACTGAAACTAAAGTAACACAGATGAAATGTTACACAGTAATTACACTTTCAGTAACTAACTAAATGTTAGTCAATTATGGAAAAATGCAAAAATTGTTAATTGGCAAATTGTGTTCCTGTGGAGAAAAGAAATCACTGCAATACGGTTCTAAATTCATCAAAAATGAAACTTGGGATGTGAGCTTCCACCACCTGCCAATTAAAGAATAAATCTAATTAGTACAACTCATTGTTATATTATATACATTTGTAAAATCGAACAGCATCAATTCTCGAACTACTGGCAAAATCTTTGTGTGCATACAAACAAATTATTGAATTTATTGAACAAAGAAAAACATAAATGACTGTAAAACTGAAATAAATTTTTCTCATTAACTTCTAAAGAAAATGAGAGAACAACTGGCTTGTTTCATGGATGTTTAATGCAACTATAAATTGATAAAATAAATAAAGTATAATGCTTTGTATTCTTCAGCAAATTGATGTATTATGAGAAGTTACTTCTGGGAGTTCTGTTAAAGGAAATTAATCAAGTAACAGATGAATTTCACAATTTCTGCCCAATTGCAAAGAATAAATAAAAAAATATATATATATATATATATAAATTCATCTGTTAGCACGCATCATGGAGTTGATTAATTTCCTTTAACAGAACTTTATACTTTATTTATATATATATATATATATATATATATATATATATATATATATATATATATATATATATATATATATATATAATAAATTTTTTTTATTAATAACTGACCTTTCTGGATAGCTTTGTATAACGCACATAGTCTTCCAAAAACATCAGCGCTCCGACCACATCCGCAGGCATGTCGGGGATCTTTTGACTGTGTAGAAATGAACAGCACTTTTTAATTAATTAATTAAATTAGCACTTTTAGTAATCACATTTTAACAAAAGAAAATATTTTTCCATTTTATATTTAAGGTGAAATGAATAACACTGATTATCTCTTTATCATGGCACCTGTTAGTGGGTAGGATTTATTTATTAGGCAGTAAGTGAACATTTTGTCCTCAAAGTTGACGTGTTAGAAGCAGGAAAAATGGGCAAGCGTAACGATTTGAGCGAGTTTGACGAGGGCCAAATTATGACTGCTAGAGGTGGTCATAAAGTTATTCCTGATCTGTGTTTTACAAAATTAATTAAAAAATTTTCCTAACATGAAAGGCCAAATATTAGGCAAATGTACTTAAGTAGGTTAAGACTTCTGATCAAAAGGTTGCCACTGCTGGCCCTTGAGCAACGCCATTAGCCCTCAACTGATCGGTTATAAAAATGAGATAATGAGATTTACAAATATAACTAAATCTTTATATACTTCTTTATATACTGTATATCTATATATTTGTTCTCTTATTATCTTTTATCTATATTATACATTGCTTAGTACAATTTCACTCTTTGTGCTTCTGTAACATGTGAATTTCCTTCTGGATTAAATAAAGTCTTGTGTGAGAATCAAGTGTAATTTGCCCAACATGTAAATGAAATTAATTATTTGGATGATTTTTTCCCATTTTGCTTATCATTAAAATACATAGTATCTGATCAGCAGAATTCATTCTGAAGGCTTTAACATGCAAATATCCAGATTGAAATATATAAATATATATATATATATATATATATATATATATATATATATATATATATATATATATATATATTTATATGCTTTTTTCCCCTGAAAATGCTTCTCAGAAAAAGGGGATTCCAGTCTGTTACCTGGTGCACTGCTCCATGATGGAGCGGATGAACTGCCCAATGAGAGCCAGGAACTGCTCTGTGTATCTGGAGTGAAACTGTTTGAGCAGTGTCAGTAAACCCAGGACGAGAGGAACCCAGTCCACAGGATCAGCTGCTCTCCGGCAGGTCATTCCTGCACAGATAGATATCAGTCAGGACTGAGGATGAACTATGACTTGTCCTCATTATCTGGAGTGTAATATAATCAGAGGCTCTGGAAATGTGGAACCTTGGTTTTTGGTGTACTGGAGTTTGGGCAGTTGGGCGATGAGGAAGAGGAAGTTGACAGTGGGGAAGTACGGAAGGCGCTTGGTGGTGATGTAGATCTGCAAAAAAAAAGGTTTTGATTAAATAAATAAATAAAATTAGTTGAAAAATGAAAACAGTTTTTCTTCAATATCATTTCTATGACAATGTTTATTCTCTGCAGTGCATTTAAAAATCGTCCGTACGTGTTTTTTACTAGACATGTCAAAATTAACGTGTTAAAAACGCAAAGCAAATAAATTTCAGCTGCACTAATTTGATTAATTTATTCACAACGTCCTTGCTTTACTCAGCAAAAAATAATTTTCAATTACTAAACATTTGTTTTACTGATGCGCCAAGTACCAAATCAAGCCCCAAAAATCCACCACCATTCTTCCTCCTCTTCTTCTTTATTGGCGCTTCACATTCTTAAGTAAAGCATCACTGCCAACGAGACTTATATCCCTATTTCCAGACCAAAAACCAGCCACGATGCACACATCCGGCAATTAAAACCGTCCGTGTGGAAACAAAGCAAAAGTTCAGTTTAGTGTCCTGATGATTTACATCATTTAAACCATCATAATTTATTTAAAACACTTAAAAGGATATTTTGTCTACATGCTCTATGTGGAGTGTTTTTTTATTTTTATTTAAACATGTAACTAACTTTGTTCAGTGGGTTGTGTATTCCAGCTGCTTCCAGATAGGCAGTGAACTCATACAGCAGGGTGTTGTCCTCTTTAGGGTACGGCAGACTCGGGTCCTGGTAATGAGCTTCAATATCGGCGAGCAGAGAGCTGCAATAAGAAAACACTTGTGTAGAAAAAAAATCAAACAAGCACCAAAAACTGAAACCAAAAACAAAAAAGTGTGGAAAAAATTATGAGTGAACCATCGACATGGTTTTTAACTCACTTGTTTAGATTCTCCAGAGCTGCTCCCAGATGTTTGGAATCAAACTTGCAGGAATAGTTTAATTCATTCGCTATCTGTAGCCTCAGGATCTGCATCTGACCCACCTGCAATGTAAATACAGCAAAGCAGAACATCCAGGTTTTAATTAAATGAAATCTGTCAAGTAGGTAACTACTATACAACTACTATTAATGCAGAGAAAAAAGAAACAAACAAAACAATGGGATGGCTTATGGTTTTTTTTTTTCATTTTATAATTACTTTTCCATATTTTTCCTTTCCTGGTTTTAAAACTGAGAAATTTTACTTAATTTTACATTATAGATACACCTGAGATGTTGAGGAGAGATTAACACTACTATGATGGCTTTATATATACTATATGGACAAAGGTATTGGGACACCTCTCTTTTCCAGGCATATCTGGTTATTTCCGAAACTGTTACCACCAATTTGGAGGCACACAATTGTATAGGATCACTTTGGAGGTGTTTGCATTAATGTTTCCCACAAGCACACTCCAATATCTAGTGAAACATCTTTACAGAAGAGTGGAGATTATTATAACAGCAAATGGGGAATAAAATATGGTTGTTTGGTGCGGTGGTTCTCGAACTTTGGATACTAGGTGTCACATTTTCAGATATTTTTGCACTAAGGTGGTCTTGGTCATTACAAATAACTGATATACAAGAAACTTTCCTTGTAACTCATGTATATGGAAGACACGGTTCTGTTGCGATTACACTACAGCTTGTTAATGTGTACATTTTGACTGGCACGCATAAAAAAACAAATCAAAACAAAAAAAACACACTTCTATCATTTTACACATTTATCACCACCCCTATTTATTTTAGATGTCTATAAAACAGATCTTATAAATTGACAAAGATTTTGACATCCCATTCTAGATACAGTTTCCTTCTGCTGTTATAAAAATCTCTATTCTTCTGGGAAGCCACACACACACACACACACACACACACCTTCATAATGGACTCCAGATATCCAGGCCAGATCTTTTGTGTTTTGGCTACAGCGTTGGCATACACTTTACTTGCTGTGGCTGTGGAGACAAAACAAATTGTTTTAGTTTATAGTACTGAGGCTACAGTGTAAACATCTGTTATGTCTCCAGTATGTAATATGAGGCCATACATGCACTTAAAATGCAGGGTTGTCTTACCCACAATGCCTTTCACCGGGTTCACGACATTCAGCAGCCCTTTAAAGATATCAACCACAGCTTTGTCCTTGAGGATGATCCTCTGAAGCACGGTCAGGAACATCTGGAGGAAAAAAAGAATGACTTATTAAATGTAATTCAGGAAAATGAATGTGTAATAGCTTCCCACATTCTCTCCTTTGTATTTGCTAATATCATAAAACATTTTTTTTTTCTCAAATATCTTACTGCTTGTTTTGAATGTGAAATAATGACACATAACGTTTATAACTTGGATAAAAACACACCTGTAGCTCCTTAACTATCATAAAGCACAGGAGACGGTCGAGTCCGTTCAGGCCGAAAGTGCCCAGAGTGTCCTGGATCTCTGAGAACAGCCTGTTGCTGGTCACTTCCTGGTGTGTCTTCATGTCATACCAGGTGTTCATCTGATCTATATAGCAAGTTGCTCTAAAAAAAAAAAAAAAAAAAAAAAAAAAAAGACAAATGATGAAATTAGTTTTTAGTGTTTGAATATAGTGACGATAAACGTATTGAAATTTATATTTGAACTTGCTTCGGATCAGTGATCCTTAAGATCTCCCTGCAGAGACGGCCGATGAACGTGGCCGACTCGTCCACTGGAGGGTATTTGGGAATGGGAATGTGTGCCGATTGGTAGATGCTCTGCCAATCTTGGATCTGAAGAACACCACAAATATGGTGACAAATAAACACTTAAAAATTTGGTGCTTAAAATGGTAGAAGGCTGATTAAGCAAGAATTGGGAAAACAAAATGAAATGAATAAGTATAAAATGAAATCAAATTAATGAAATGAATTGGAGCTATTGGTGTTAGAATGGTACTAAAATCTAAAAGCACGAGACGACTTTAACAAAGTCCACACTTTTGATCCAAACAGTAGCTTATTAAGAACTTAAAAGCAGAATCTTATTGTCTTAAAATAGATCTAAGTCTGTTTATTTTAATCAGAAACACAATTTTCCTTTCAATTATTTCAAATAAAGCTAACAGCTCTTGTAAAAATAAAAAAATGTAATATGTGTGTGTGTGTGTGTGTGTGTGTGTGTCAGAAACTAATTATAACTAATAATTAACTAATCATGAACCTACTATTTCCCTTTAAACCAAAGAGTAGCTAATAATCTATACTCTTTCATTTAAACTGCAACAGGCTTCCTGTTTTTACAGTAAAGAAAAACAAAAAAATAAAAATAAAAAAGAGAACAGCTTTTTGTTGGCTTTTCGAAAGCCAAGTGACTGGGTGTAATTCTTACAGCAAGAACAGCCTTAAAATCGTGTATGAAATATAAGATGCTAGCACAGTTGTAAAAGCAGACAGAGTAGATATGAAACCTTGGTCCTGAGGAAACTGTTGCACTCCTGCTCCACGTTGTAGTTGATGATTCGGGAAACCTCTTCCTGCCAGATCTTTAGGCCATAGATGCTTACGTAGTCCTGAATGTACTCGAAGGAGCGATAAAAGCCATCCATTGTGGCAGCCATTTCCTTCAGCTTGGGCATTAGCTCACTAGGCTGGAAAAGAGAATACTACTACTTATTTGACACTGTAAGGATTTAAAGCCCTCTCTGGGTGTATAATATCCACAAAACAAAAAGTCTAGATATAGATTAGAGAACACCAAATAAAACACACTTCAAAAACACACAGCACAAATCATGCACTTACTTTAGCTTTAGGGTTAAATATAAGGCCTTTGTGTAGTGAATAAGCAACTCGTTTTACAAGCTCCTTCCTTATTCCATCCTCTAGAAGCTGCTTGGGATCCACCTTAAGCCACACCAGCATATAATGAATCAGTTTTCTAGTAACATCATCATGGAACGCCAATACACATTCATAAGTCACACCATACACAACTTCAAACCTTAATGATTCCAACAAGTGTCGTTTTCATCATCAGAATGCCTTCAGTGAAGATGGAAATGGCATGAGTGAGTTTGGCAACCTGACAAGAACAAATCAAGGGTTTAGAGGTAAAGGGCGAGGAAGAAATGACCGAGTCATACGTACCAGTAAAAGATCAAAATGATCAACATCCATACGGAAACCGCTAGCACTGACCTCGTAGCGGGCCCCGAGCTGGGCGTAGTCCTTCAGCTTGTCTTTGTCCAGCCTTGTAGGAACCTCCATGATGTCATGAATTTGCAGCTTGATGATTTTGGCCAGTGAGGTGAACATGCTTTCTGGAATGATCTGCAAAACCTAAACAACAAATATTATGCTTAGTAATAGATACATTTCCACAAATTGTATTCTATTAGCTTTGGTCATAATTTTACACACATCTCGCACAATCTGCAAAATGTAGATCATTTATATAGGACTACATAAATTGGATTTTGCTTTATTTAGTACTGCCCTGGAAAAACTATTTCACATAGCAGATGCTTATCGAGTTCACAAGACTCAAATTAAACTGTTCACATAAGAAATAATGTCTCTTAATGTATTGTGAAATGATCTTGTGATACCGCTCATCCCAACCATGGACTATTTACCCTTCTCCCCTCGGGCAGATGCTACAGGTGCCTCAGAGGCCGCCCGCACAAACAGACTGAAGAATACGACCTGTGTTCACTGCACTGAACAGCTGATCGTTACACAATGTTAAAAATACACTACTGCAATGTCACTTTCTGTGTTTTATCCACTACGCATTTCTGCCCCATCCATAACCCACATTTATCATTGTACTACTGTATATTCCACCCATATTTATTCTGAATATACTGTATCATACATACATACATACATACATACTTGTACATATCTATATCATGTCATTTGAGCATGTTATCTTCTGACATGCTGATCTTTTCACAGTATATTGTATATTACTAAATACCATATATTATTACCTACTGCACCTTCTGTACATTATTCACCCTCACCCCTGTACACATGGACCTCGTACCCTTATTTATCATATTGCTATTTAAATAGTAAATAAATAAATTATTATTATTATTGTAAATAGGCCACTTATGCGCTTCTGGTTAGATGTTAACTGTATTTCATTGGCTCTGTACATGTACCTTGCAAAATGACAATAAAGTTGAATCTAATCTAGTCTAATCTAATACCTCAAAATCATATACAGTCGCTGCTATTTGAAAAAGCTAAAATGTGCAGAACATATTGCAAAGTGAAGGTCGTTGAGAATTTTTCATAGGAAGAACAGTGGGAAAGTCAAACACTCAGAGGAACTGGGAACATCTATCATGAAACATAAAAACTTGTTGATTCTAGGGGTGACCCCGAATAGTCCAAGATTCAATGCTTCGATAGGAGAAGCCTTATATGACTGCCAATCTCACAGTCAAATCTTCACAGAGCTGTTATGAAACAAGGATCATGACATTTTGGTCATATGGAGGTGCTTAATGTCTGATTTCACTACCGGTTTTCTCCCAATAAGTTAATATAAAGCCTATTAAGATAATGTTGCACAAAAAATGTAAAAAGAAAGAAGACATACCACACACATAATGATAAGACTTTCAGTCGACTATAGGCAAGACTTTCTGAATCTGATGTAAATCCTTGGTCGACTAAACCCCTAGTTGATCATCCAGGTAACATCATCGTCCAATATCATCATTTTTTGATCATCCAGATAACAACACACAGTATGCAGAATTGAGCGTGTGCAAACTTTTAAACCAGCTCTTTTCTGTAAATTCTATGGGCAATACTACATAAAGTACAAATTTTCTGATCAGCCTTAATTAAATTTTTTTTTTTTTTTTTTTTTACATTTTGCAGATTGTCACATACTACGCAAGACGTACATACATTTATAGTCACATCTGCACTTTTATATGCAAACATTAAAATGAACAAATCAGTTTGACCAAACATACTAACACTTAAAAGTTAGCAATAACCATTCAAGTAGTGGATCTTTTAATTAAATCAATCATTAGCACAGCTGGATACAAAATGATTCCTAAAACCTAGCTCTCACAACTGGCAGTACCTTTCTGACGTAGGCCACCAGCTCTCCGGAGTAGAACTGCGACACGCTGAGCAGATCAGAAGTGTTGGCCTGATTAATGCGCATCAAGGGAAGATCCAGCGCCGAGGCCAACTGTTTAAAGTGGATTGCGAAAAGTTAAATTCAGATGCCTACCGTTATTCTTCAAGCCTTCTGTGTTAACTTCCAACATGCTTAGAAGTCATACCTTCAGGAACGTTGCTCGGAGTTTGGTGACCATGGACGGATTGGCTCGGATACTCTCCTGCATGATAGAGGTGAAACTAAAAAAGAAAATGTAAATATTAAAAATCCATACCAAAAAAAAAAAAAAGTCATATTAACAAAGGATGTTTATGTAATGTGTGAGTGTAGTAACAAAGACTAAAGGAACAAACAAAGAGCTATTTTTTCCCTTATACCCTGGCACGGCTTACAATCTGTAATTGTAATTTATAAGTGAAAATGCAGAATATTATAATAAATTAATTGTAACTGCCTCTTTCATCTCTATTGCAGCAAAGGTTAAAGGTATAATTCGACAATTGCAAATAAAGTCAGCTAAAAAAAAGCCTAGCTATTATGAAAAATGTCTCCCATTATGAATTAGCAATTGTTTTGCTTTCTAGATTGTAGTTTTCGCATTCAGCAGTTATGTTAAAACCTCTTCCTAGCCAAAGCATCAATGTTAAGGAGAAATCCCTATTTTATATAGTTAAATTGAAAGTTATGATAGTCTGGAAGGGTGCCAATAATTTTGTAGCATATACAATAAATAATATAATAATAGTAAATTAATATTATACTGTATATATTATTTATTATCAGATTTAACCATCTGAACAAGGTAAAATTGGGAATTTTTTATTCATTGACATTCAATAAATGTGTATTTATTTGTAATCATACAATATCGAGTCTCTCTGAGTAAACAGCTGCTCTTAGATTGCAAAAAGTCACAAATGCTGGTGCAGGAGAGCAGGATATTTCTTGGTATATTTGGTTTTTGAAATAATATCACCTGTATCTGAGCTACAAAACACACAAAGCGCTGCTATTCAGCTCACTCTTCAATACAGAAATATCCAGACTGTCTCATAAAAAAACGTTGAACTCCCCAGTTCTGCAAGTTCAGAGGCGAGCAAACAACCACGAAACGTAGAGCAAAGCTTTTGCAAACTTTTCTTCATTTCCTTCCTTCTGTATCGAATTTGGTGGTTTAAATCCCAATATCTTCACTAAATGTTTAACATGCTCTAAAATGCATGTGCATGTCACTCCTGTGCAATTATTCACACTTGCTTTGTACCACCTTTCATTGAAAATGTGTTACCTGTCTATAAGTTGCCAGGCATAGGACAAATCCCCTACGATCTGCATAGTGATCAGCACCTCTTCTTTAATGTTGATCGTACGGATCATCTGGTGCAGGAATTTGCGCGTGTCCGCCAGAAACTGGCACACCTGCAGGTTAGACTCCAGCTGGTGGAACTCTTGGACCTGAACATTAAACAACAGAGAAAAAGTGCTTACTGATAAACATCAACATCTGGTCACAGATTCAATAATCTCTTGTTTATTTCCTACATAAGTTTTTGCAAACATTAACTGGTGAATTTGACAATGTGTTAAGAAATGAAAGTGGACAGTTCCTTGTGCAACTAGGAAGGAAGTCCTAACTTCCTTTATTCATTCATTAAGTGCATACGTGTAAATGAATAAACACGAAAGTGGTGCTCACTTCTACTAAAGCCTGAATTAGCTGCACCGTCTTCCTCCCAGCTGCGGTGGAGTCTTCATAGTTCAGAGACTCGACCTGTTTGGAGATCTCTCTGAACCACGCCTGCAGGTTTTCTGTGGAGGCAACAAGAAGACATAATGAAGGCCAGCCGCTCAGTGGTTAAGGTGTTGGACTTCTGATCAGAAGTTTGTGAGCTCAAGGTTTTAAAGTGCATAAATTAGGTAGGGGTAACACTGAATAGTCAAAGGTTTGCTGCTTTTGATAGGAGGAGACTGATTTATCTACCAGTCAAATCAAGAGGATTATTCCATTTTGGTTACATGGGGGTGATCAATGATTTTTCTGATTTTATATAGAACTATCGGTTTTCTTCTAATAAGTTAATATACAACCTATTATACTGTAAATAAAAATGTGAAAAGTGAGAAGATTTTAATAAATATTTTGTTTGCATGAATAAATCTGCTAAAATTCATAGCACACATTTTCGCCACAATGCTGCTGAATTCTCTAATTTAATTGGTCAGAAGATCTTGATTCATTCATTATTAGCTGCTCTAAAAATGGAAAATGGTATGGTATGGTCCTAAAATGGTATCGTTTCTAGTAAGAGCTAATTTAGACGTAGAACAGATAACACTAAATAAATGTAGTATTTGTATAATTGTTCGTACGGTGAAGCTTTTTGTAAGGAAACATTAATGAAATGCTTAGATATCTCAGTGCTTTGGAACAACTTTCCAGGTGAATCTTCAAGATTTTCTCTGTAATATGGCAAACTGTAGAGTACTTTCTTTTTACTTCAAGAGTAAGAATAAAGCTGACAGGTTATAACTACTATAATGCTAGTGATCACCCAAACTAGTGATAACTTCTTTGAAATGTAACTGATTGTAACTCACAGATAAATGTAACTCAATGTAACATCGATCAAATGTAGCATTAAATCCTGGTCATTTATCTGCAGAATCAGATGAATATAAAATGTGGAATAACAAATCAACATCACATTTTATGTGGTATTTCACCACCGACCCTCATGATTATTTCCCTTATAACCGCACACACACACACACTGATTGTGAACCGAACCGTTTTTCTCCACCCTGGTGAGAGGCTTGACTCCAGAAAACACCTCGGCCAGTTCGATCATCCTCTCCGATCCCTCTTTCTTATAGCTTTCCCATTTCAGCTGCTTTTCAGCCAACATCTGCCTGAACATCTGGATGATACAAAAAAAAAAAAAAAACAGCATAGTGATACAGATGTTGCCAGGTTTAACTACAGCATTTCAAATGTGAATATTAAACAATCTTTAATTTATTAATAAGAACTTGGTGTGCTATTTAAAAACATAACACTTGCTGAACAACCTCATGACCTTTGTCATTTAGAATGATGCAAGAAAAAAAACTTTAAAACCCACTTCTTTGAGTCTAAACTCGAACTGAGCCGTGTCGAGAAGCAGCTGAAACAGAATCTTAGGGTTGTATTTGGAATCGTTGATCACTTGATCCTTGATTTGGCGTAGACGCTTGTTGTTCGAATCATATGCTGGAAGACGTAAGATGACGATTACACTCCAAACAAAGAATGAATTGTAAAAATAGAATAAAATCTGGTAGAAATAGGTAGAAACGTGTAAAGATGGATGAAGAAATATGCGAGAATAAGTAAAACAATGGGTAAAAATGTAAATGTAAAAAAAACAAAAAAACAATACTGAAACCAAAAGGACTCAAAGACAATTACTAGGGCATAAAGGATTTCAAACCCCAAATATTATCATATATTTTACAAGATGACTGTGATTAAACTATTTGTATCAATTAAATTATTTTTTGTTTCTATAAAACCGTCTGTTATTCAAAAGCTTAATTTGAATCTGAGAAGGCCATGACTCAGACCTGACTCTGCAGTGTGCAGCATCAGCCAGCGGATGGTTACGTTGCAGTCCCGCAGGCAGTTCAGTAGTTTCGGGATGTTGTCCAGGACGATCTCCTCTCTCAGGAAGCCCTCCTTCAGCAACTGCTGCACCTGCTGCCGGAGGCTCTCCACACTGGAGGCATAGCGAGAAGCCTGCAAATACGTACACACTTTTAGACCACATTTCAAATATCAGAATTATTGACAGTTTTTAATTTTACTGCATTAATCCACTCATATGTATTAAGACATGCATATACATAGAATATATATATATATATATATATATATATATATATATATATATATATATACACACACACACACACACACACTTTATATGATTATTCATTTAAATATAATTTAATAAGTGCAATTTTAATACGTTTATTACATGTTTTAATTCAAAATTATCTATACTCCACTTTTTAGTACAAAATTTATTTTGTCCAATTATTAGCTTTGTTTTTGTTTGATTAGAACACTAGAAAAGAGAGCATATGCAACATTATGTCTGGTGGAATAATAAAAACTCTAGTGTCTAAATCTCAATGCAACCTCAATTCCAAACTTGAAATGTAGAGAAAAGTGTTCTGGTGTATTAAGAGATCCTGGAGTGCATCCTAGAAACATCTCCAATAAAACCAAATCCTGTATTGTAATATTGTGCGTGTGTATGTATGTATGTATGTATGTATGTATGTATAGATAGATAGATAGATAGATAGATAGATAGATAGATGATAGATAGATAGATAGATAGATAGATAGATAGATAGATAGATAGATAGATAGATAGATAGATAGATAGATAGATAGATAGATAGATAGAGTTTGTGTGTGTGTGTGTGTGTGTGTGTGTGTGTGTGTGTGCACCTGCTCTTTGATATTTGCTGTGTCCAGGGTGTAGTTCAGTGCAGTCTTGGCTGCTTTATATGGCTCCCACGCTTCCACTAAGTTCACAGAGATGCCCATGTATATACTGATCACCTGATTCAACAAAACAACACACACATATCACTTACAATGTGATAACTGTGTATTTTGGTAGCTATTTGCTAGATATCTATCTTTAATGTGTAATTTCATGAAACAACAAAAAAAATAAAACGGATTAAATGACTGTAAAAATATTTCTTAATATTTCTTCTCAAAAATTGTAAATATGTTACAAAAAAAAGGGTTTATTTATTTGCTTGTTTTAGCTTCATTTTGGATTTATTTTGGGGTAAATTAATAATAATTAATAAAATCTAAAGAAAAATGCAGTGTGTTTTAACTGACAGAACTATTATTATTATATATAATAAAAGCTGTTAACTATTATATATAATAATAATTATTATTATATATAATTATTAGTTATATATAATAGAAGCTGGGGCTTGTCTTGGAAGTTTTTGTTGGATTGTCGGGGAAAAAATTAATGTGAATAAAGACAATAATTTCTTATTTATAGTCTAAAAATAGTATTGAGTACTGTATAGTCACTATTAGAGAACTCTAGCTGTATCAGTGCTGCGTCCCATTAAAACAGTGTTTACCCAGTTGTCAGGAAAGTATTTGTCCACAGTCTCCCTCATCTTGGCCTGCTGTGTGTGTAAGATGGAGGGACAGAAGTACAGGCAGACGTACAGCATGGCCGCTTGGGTTGCCAGTGCAGTGCTCCGGTGTTCTGGCAGCGGATAAGCAGAAACCTGAAAAAAACAAGCATATGGATTATGTAGAATTATGTACAAAAGGAATGTTTTTAACTGTAAACTAAAATTTCCAAACCATTAGCAAAAAAACTAATCAAAAATGTAAAATCTAAATAAAAAATTTGATTTTTAAGAGATAAATTATATAAATACAAAACCCAAAAAGCTTCCGTTTAAATACAAAACAAAATGCAGACACAGTAATTAATCAATTAATTAATTACAATACAAAAACATTTATATTTAATCTCAAATTCAAGTTTCTAAACAGATCCAAAGACAACCCCAAAAACATAAGAAAAAAATCCCCCTCAAGACAAACAAAAAAACAAAGACAAAAAAATCTCTCACAATTGATTCATTAATTGATTAACTCAAAACCATAATAAAAAAACTAATAAATATTTAATCTCAAATTCAAGTTTAAAAAAGATCCAAAACATAAAGAAAAAAATATATATAATCGAACAAATGTTTGCAGAAACAATCTGTATATTAATAAACTCCTATATTCGTTATTTTTATGTTTTCAATGACACGCATGATGAAACTGTGCCATGCCTGGTTGTAGATGTCGTCGGACCGCAGGCGACCTATGACCATACTGATGAATGTCGAGCTGATGGGAACTCTTTGGAAGTAGCTTTCGGGGTAGTTGTTTGGCCGTTTAGCCCCGGGGTTACTGGAGTAACCGGTGCTTCTTAACAGTTTACAGATATCATCTAGGTTTGAGTCTACTGAGGATCGAGCAGCACTGAGAGGGGAAAAAAAAACAGGTATCATTTTACATGTCATTACAAGTTAACCAAGCCTGGGAATCATGTTTCAGCACGATAATAATGCCATTAATGCATCAGGTTTGAGTTAAAGAGATAAATAGAAAAAAAAGACGATAGTTATTATTCAACATGACCAATGATCATCTAATTATTTAACATCCTAATGGGCATTTCCTGCTTACCTGTATCTATAATAGGACACCAGCATCCTCTCTCTGACTTCTCCTTCGATTTTCTGATCGATAACCAACAGCATGACGCCGTACAGATACAAAGCTTCACACTGAAAACATCAAACAACGATGCGATTTCTTATCTTTATACACTTCAAACTTCAGAGACTTTTCAATGTTTATATGTTTCATACCAATAGCTGTTTTCCATCTTCATTAAGAAGGACTGATTCCAGAGTCTGCTGAATGTAGACACCTTCATTAAGGTCATCCAGGTACCTTCAACAAACAATCGTGAATTCTTTATTATTATCTCAACACGCTACCTTTAATATGGTGTAATTAATAAAGGCTGTTTCTAAATTATACACTGATCGGGCATAAGTTTATGGCCACCGATCAAATATAGCATTATGACCACATGAGTAATAGTGTTCCCCCTTCTGCTGCCAAAATAGTCCTGACCCATCGAGCATTAACTTCTACAGCAATCTGAGCTACAGAAGCTCGTCTGTTGGATGGAAACACACGTTCCTGTCTTCACTTCCCCCACGGACATGACCCTGTTGCCAGTTCACCATTTATAACACCTTTGATAGATACTGACCACTGCAGACCGGAAACATCCCACAAGAGCTGCAGTTTTGGAGATGCTCTGACCCAGTTGTCTAGATAGTTTGCTCACCTTATTAAGTCCACAACGTATTTATGGACACTTTCAAAGGCCAGATAAAAGCGAGACAATATTTCAATGTTGTTTTCCCGGAACTCCTCGTCCAAGTCCTGAAGTTCTGGCTTGGCCTCCAGCTTGCTCTCGTAGTACTCTGGACCCTGAAGTGTTCCACACAAGCATTAAAACACATCAAGCACAAAGCAGAGGTCTGACTGTATTTCGAGTAAATAACTTTGTAAGGTACACAAGATTAACTGCAGGATACCTTAAAATAGCTGAAGTCGCAGATGATGTCACCATATTTCTGCTGGTCGCTCTTGTCTCTGAGCCTGAACACAGCGGGGATGAAGTCGGAGAGACGAAGCAGCTCGGCGATGATGGCGTTTCCACGGGACACGATCCTCAGGATGGCCTGGCCACACAGGTTATTCTCCGCAAGGAAGTCCATCCTGCCGGCAACAGACTCTGGGAAAACAAGCACCAGTACAACACTGGAGCTGATTCAACTGCTCGAGTACTGAAAAGAACACACTCGTGTAGGTGCTACTTTCTTACTAATATTACTACTAGGTAGAAGAAGAAGAAAACTAAGAAGGAGATAAAGAAGAGGAAGAAGAATCAGCATAGGAGAAGGAGGAGGGGGTAGAAAAAAAGGAAAGTGGTATAAAGAAAAAATGTATAAGATTTAAAAAAATAAATAAATTGAGACGAAGGAGAAGGAAAAGGAAAAAAAGAAGAAATTGAAGAACAAGATCAAGGCAAAATTATAAAAGAACAAGAAGAAGAGTAAAAGAAAAAATTAGGTTGATGATGATGATGGTAATGAGGATGATAAAAATGTAGGAAAAAAAAGATTGAGGCAAAAATATATGAGGAAGATGATAAAATGTTTAAAAGATCAAGTCAAAATGTAAAAGAAGAATAAAATGAGGAATAAAAAGAAAAGAAGCAGAAGGAATGTAGAAAGAGATCAAAGCAAAATATGGATACAAAAGAAGAAAAAGAAAAAATAGGCAAGAAGAGGCAAAAATCTTAAAGATGAAGAAGAAGAGGAAGAAAATTGAGATGATGATGATGATAAATATTTAGAAAGACATCAAGACAAAAATATAGATGAAGAAGAAGAGAAAGAAAAGTTTTCAAAAATAGAGATTGAGGCAAAAATAGAGAAGAAGTGGAAGGAAATGTAGAAAGAGATCAAGGCAAAAATATAGGTAAAGTAGATGAAAAAGAAAAAGAAGAAGAAGAAGAGAAAGTTGAAGAAGAGAAAGTCGAAGAAGAGAAAGTTGAAGAAGATGATGATCGTGATAATGAAAATGTAGAGAGATCAAAAAGAAAAAGACAAATTACACCAAACGCAATATTGACACAATCAGTGTTGAAGCTATTATGACGATGATGACGATGATGATGATGATGAAGATTATAGAATGTAAATAAGGCTGTCAGTCTCTGCTCTCAGCCCGAGATCAGATCTACCTGGTTAATTCTGATTCACCTGCAAACAGCGCTCAGTGTTGATCTCACCGGTGTCAATCTGCGGTTTGTGTTCGATTACGTGTCAATAATCACATTTCTCCCAGTCTGATTTCTGCAGCTGCATTCACCCTCTACTGTCTTCCGCTTCCCGGTCACGTGACTATCATATGACAGCGCGTTCGCTAACGCTAAACCTTAAAAACGCTCTTCAAAATAAAAGTCTGACGCTTCACTATTCTTTCAATTAAAACAATCGATTCGTTGTTGCTTGAGTTGGCTTTGTGATCCAGTTGATCCCAGAGCAGTTCGGTAGAATTAAGGTGCAGTGACATTCCATGATAGATAACACTCCAGACGACTTGGGCGTACACTTCGGGTCACTGACTTGTTGTTTGGTGAATTTGGTTCCAATGAGCCGCAGTCCAGACAGAACTGCATTGCATGGTGTTGAAGTATGGAATGGTAGCCATGTTGTTTCAGTGTCCCTTTCACCAACCTTCCCTGCTCCAAAACAACCCCAAAACATTAGCTTCCATCTCCATTTTTGACTGTGGGTTTGAGGCAGTCTGCTAACATCTTCCCTCCTGTTCTCCATCTTACAAAAGTGCTTCTGTTAGAGCCAAAAAATGGCTACAGAACTTCCTTTCAGACATTCACTGTGTAATTCTTGTGTGTCTTTATCTTTTACCAGTAGAGAACAAATACACAAACCACGTAGTAAAAGTAGTGCCATGGAAATGTAGGTCTACTAATAACATGAATAAACAGAGAGGATTCATGAATAAGAGTAAAGTTTGTTCTGTACTCTGCAGACGGCATCTCGGTCACACACAAACTGGCGGTTCTGCTTCTCTCTTACACACACACACACACACACACACACACTCCCAGTTGCATCTCACCCTGCACCAAGTTTATCAACCTCTTATCAATGATTTATTTTTACAGAAAAACTTTCTGAATTCCAACAACCCAAATGACCCCTAAGTCTGGAAAGTTACCCTATTTTTATCCCCACTTTGGTCATCTACTAATAAACCGCTCCATCTATCAAACCTTTTTAGAGAGGATGTAGGATGAAAGCCTTCCTCTGGGAGTCATGATTGCAGTCAACTGCATCTTTTAATGCTTTTAAAGCTTCCAATGCTGCATCACAGATCAGTGTTACACATTCAGAGGAAACTGCTGTCATTAAGTGTAATCAATTCTTGGCACGATTGAGATGGTTTGGACGTGTGCAGAGGAGGGACATGGGGAATATCGGTGGAAGAATACTGAGGATGGAGCTGCCAGGAAGAAGAAAAAGAGGAAGGCCAAGGAGAAAGTTTATGGATGTGTTGAAGGAAGACATGCAGGTGGTTGGTTTGAAAGAAGCAGATGTAGAGGACAGGGGGGTATGGAGACGGATGATCCGCTGTGGCGACTCCTAATGGGAGCAGCCGGAAGAAGAAGAAGATTTCTTTAGCATCTACGGTTTATATATGTTTTAATGTGTTTCTTGAAAATTGATTATTCGTCATTTGTTATCAATTATTTTTGTATTCAACTATTTTACTTAATGTAATTCTGTCTAGCAGGCTCTTTCCTTTTTCTTTTGCCTTTCTATTAATTAATGTTTTTGTTATATTGTTTTTTCTTATGAAAGTTTTGCATACAAATGCATCATACTAAACATTTCCCTTTTAGAAATACAATACAAATTTCTGCACATGGACCCAGAAAACCACCATGTGTTCAGGCAAGAGATGAAGGAACAGTAACAGTGACAAAAAGCTCAGTAAATTTTCTTTCTTGAATATATACAAATATATTTAATATATAAAGAATATATAATAAACCTGAATATTATCTATTAAATATATATATATATATATATATATATATATATATATATATAAATAAATATATATAAAATAGAGGTGGAAGAGAAGGTCGAAAAGGAAGATACAGGTTACACTTCAGGTCCACATGGGAAATGCAAACGAGTGTTTGTTAAAAATCAGGAAACCACAAATTGGAAATAATAATAATAATAAAAAAAATTTTAAAAGTGAGCATGTAGATCCATAAAGGACTGTCATTTTTGACCCATGGTTTCCAACCACTGATGTCTGACATTTTCCCGATTTGTGCTTACCATGCATTTCTCTTTCGCTGTTCTGTAAGTAGAAATGAATATTTATAGCCTGAAGGTTTTTATGTAAAAGACCAAAAACAATGTCGATTTCCACCAGATAAATAACACACATACATGCACAAAGGTTTTCATCTAAATTTATTGTTGTCCTCCAACAAGTAGAAAATATATCTTTTTTTTTTTCTAAATCAAGCCACAGCCTATCAAAACAGTTTTAAATTAAAAGCATTGCACAAGGCGTATGGCTCTGGAAAATAAAGCTTCTGCCACCGATTCAATTTTAAGGCTCGGTATGACTTCACAAGTTACCTCCATGATGGTGCCCGATCATATTCGTGGATCTAAATGAGCTTTACTGAGCCTTACAGTGATTTGAGTTGATCATGTAAATGTGCTGCTGTTAAACACAACTAGTGACAGATGTAAGAAGGCAGCAGACGTATCGCTGCACTTTATAGAACACATTCAAAGAAAAAAAAAAGGCATATGCATCATTTTAAACTCTAGATGAATTTTTTTTGTTTTGCATTTATGGATACGTTGCAGAAAGGTGTGATTTTTTTTTTTTCAGACAATACTTATACTCATGTATCTCTTGTCTACAATACACTACAAGTGCAGAATCACATGGAGGACACCAGGCAATAACGTTCACCAACGAGAGAACAATTCAAGTGGAGTTTTAAGCAAAACTCTTCTATTTAAAAAAAAAAAAAAAAAAAAAAAAAAAATTATAATAATAACAATAAAAAAAAAAAAATTACACTAACAATTCAAAGCACACAAAAAAAGGGTCACCGTACGAGCACTCCACTTGGGCCAAAGAAAGATTTGTCATTGTCATCATCATTATCATAAATACAAACTTATAAAATTGCGTAAAACAACTTATAAAATGCAACCATAAAACATATGTACAAAATGAGCAATTATTTTCCCCTCCCAACAGCTGCAGCATGCAATATTATAAGAGGGGACCATTTTTAAAAAAGTCCATGGTATAGAAATTATTGATGTCCTTTTCACAGAAAATCAAACTGACCAAAAACATTGGTTATTATATTTTTTTCAAACCCTGGGGCCATTATCTATATAACAGACACCAAAAGAAGCCTTTGAAGCAAAGCACCCTTTCCCCAAAAACCCTCATGTTCTGTTCGCTGTTTTTTAATCGCCGCACGATCTTTTTTTTTTTTTTTTTTTTGCATACGACTGCATCATATTGGATACTTCTCAGTAGAAATACACTTAAAATGTATGCACATGGATGCAAAAATCCTCCATGTGTCAAGGCAAGAGATAAAGGAATTATAACAATGACTTTAAAAAAAAAAAAAAAAAAAAAAAAAAAAAGAAAATCACATTAGATTTTTTATATATAAAAATCTGACACTTTTAACACTATAATGGCAGCTAAATCTTATAGTTTTTCTCAGTTGCTTTGAAACATTTTTCGAATCGTTCTTAATATTTGCAAACCAGTAAGTGCATTTCTCAATTTACAAACAGCACCACATATTGGATTACTTGCAAAAGCCTGGACTTTTCTTTAAATCCTTCGTTCATCCATCAGAAGTCGTCTTTTTTGTCATTGTTTAAAAACCAGATCGTTAAAATGTTTAGTCATGTTGTCAGTATGACGGCGCACGCTTTCAGTGTTTCCTGATGTAAACTACGGTTTGGATCACAATGATTGAAGAATCACAAGGCTGAATTTCTTCTGTATGGCAGCTATGAATTTCGGCAGCACAAATATACACATTACTGTATATTGTACTTTATTGAGGAACAGGATTTCACTCATTTCGTTTCCTGGTTGTTCATCCATTTTTTAAAAAATTTTAATTTTGTGTTTTGCTCCGTCTGTATTCGCTCACCAATTGAAGGTTCATGAGATATGATTTATTCTAGAGAACTGCTTGATCGTTGGATGATCTTAGATGACTTTTACTAATGAAGGCGAGTGTACGTCAAGATTCTTCTGCACAATTCAGCAATTCAAGACACAATTACCAAAAAAAGTTTACTAGAAATGAGAAGAAGGTACGCTTGAGAGATTATGACTGGTTTAACCATTTTTCATTCAATGATTTATGCATTGAACTGATTTCTAGATGCTTTGGGTTTTAGGACTATTCAGGTCAACCAGTATAATATATTTTGATCAACATGACCAACAATTGATAATGTAGGAATCAGCAGACAATTGTACAAAATCAATTAAATTAACGTACCAACGCGTTCACAATTTGTTCAAAGCAAAGAGAAATGTGCTCCATGATGTGGAGGTTGAACAAGTAGTTTTGAGAATTTCATTTCTGATCTGAAAAATGTCCCAAAGCAACTGAGGAAAAACTGTAAAGGGATTTAAAAAAAAAAAAAAAAAAAACCCTGAAGAGATTTTATTAAATATAAATATTTTTTTCCCCCACTAATGAAGTTGAGGCAAGAGAGGACATGTAAAATGTGTGAAAAAGGTCGAACAGAACATAGGGGTTACACTTCAGGCCCACGTGGAAAATACAAACGAGCATTTGTTACAAATCGGAAAACCACAAATTTGAAAAGAAAAATTCTTTAAAAGTGTCCGGTTGAAAAGGTGCAAAAGGGGGAAAAGAAAGAAAGAAAAAACCAAAAAACATAAAAAAAAACCCCAAAAAAAACAGTCCCACTCCTTAGTACAGGCACTGATAACAGTCCACTAACAGTCTTCTGCAGCCGTTCCCAATCATCTCAGACTTCCAAGAACAAACGAAAAAAGAACCTCCTGGGAAAGTCAACCTTCACTGGTTGTGCTGTATTCGTTGTTTTTTTCTTTCTTTCAAGATTACACTCAGTAGATCAATAAGTGAAGTTGAATACGATTCGTCTGCTACTACTGTAGAATAACTTCCAACAGGTTTCATACAAGACAAGTTTTTATAATTGATGCCATTAGATGGCTTAAAAGGCAGGGTTTTTTAAACACCAACAAAAAGTGCCCAGTTCTTTATTATTATTTTTTGTGCATGTCCTTCTCTCACTCTCGATACATACACTCATTTTTTTTGATTGACTATTTCCTTTCACAAAACAGGGAACCGTAAAACATTCAGCGAAAATAACTTTGGCACCATAGATCCTCCTTGAGGCAGAGGATCTTTTTTTTTTTTTCCTTTTCTTTTTCTTTGAAAAAAAAATTCTGCCCATAACCTAAAATGAAACATTTTCAACTTTTTTTTTCTAAATTATTTTCAAATTGCACATTTAAAACCTACAGTTTAGCCGGGCCAGGATTCTTCATTTTGTGTGCAATACTCTTCATAGATGAACAGAGCTGAAAGATATCTCGAGTTTGTGGAAAAAGATCTTAAAATCGACAATTTCAATTTGTGTCTGCAAATTTCATAAAACCAAAACACTAACTTGTAAGCTTGAATAAGAAAGTGAGAAATGTAAAAGCGGCGCAAGTAGGATTAGTCATTAAGCTGTAACCGGATCCTCAGACACTGTCTTTTCCACAAACCAGGATTATTTCCGAAGGCAAATGAGTTGACGAATCAGTGTTCCTCAGGACCTGGCAAGGATTTTCTTATGCTTTGAGGAGGTTCCCAGGAATCACTATCATCGGTATCCTCGTCGTCATCGTCGTCGTCACCAGGGGCTGAGGGCCCTTGCTCTTCAACCACCATCTCGTTCTCCCCCTCTGACTCCTCCTCTTCTTGCTCGTTACCAGTGTTATCCTCAAAAGGATCTGCACCCGTATCCACTTTCCTGCCAACCTCAGCAAACCACTCCCTGACCTGTTCGTAACTCATGTTCGACTTGGCTACCAGCTCGTCCAGGTCTTGCTCGTTCAAAAACTTGTGCTTCAGGTAATATTCCTTAAGAAACTCTTTCCCAGTCTTGAACTTCATAGGTGGGGATTTCTCCAAACCTGTGGGTTTTCTGGCTCTCTTGTTGCGGGACCTGCCCCAGCCACGGTTCCGTACTCTCCGTTTCCTGCTCTTGTTGCCATTCAGATTATCTACGTTGCCACTCTGGTAATAGAAGTACCACTTAAGATTGCCGTTCTTCCAGGCATATCTGGTATCCCCAAACCAGTTGACAATGTAAGGTCGGGGTAGCCCACTTTCCTCAGCTAGCTGGTCATATTCCTCAGCAGATGGCCACTGAGTGCGCACAAAGGCACTCTTGAGGACATGAAGCTGTTCCGGGGTTTTCTTCACAATCTTGTCCTTGGACAACCTTTTTCCTCCAGGTGGACTTTGAGAGGGCTTACCATCCGTCTCATCCGTCTTGTCATCAGATGGCTCTACGACAGGAGTTTTCCTCTTCTCTGTGAACCAAGCATCGATCTCCCGCCTGGTAAGCTTCGTTTCGGCCCTAAGGCGACTCAGTTCTTCATCCGTTGGGGTGTCACATTTTTGATAGCTCTCCTCTAGAATCACCAGCTGTTCTGGAGTCTTCTCTTTAAACTTCTGCAGAGTGAAGTCTGGAAAAGGGTTCCAGGTCTTGCGGGTCTCCTTCTCTTTGACGGGTGATGGTGTTGGGGATTGAGGAGTCTCGTCGCTGGAGTCAATGACAATAGTGGCGCTGCTGTTGTTGGCCCGGGAACTTTCATGCGGGATGCTGAAGTGGTTGTTTTTGGAATTGCGTTGATTATAGCGGGTATCACTGAACCACTTCTTGATCTCGCCTTTGGTGAGATTGGTCAGCTTCATCAACCTGGCAATTTCGGCATCACTTGCAAAGTGGTTTTTCATGTAGCTGGCTTTCAGTTCAGCCAGCTGCTCCTTCGACTTCTTTGGGCGCAGGCCAAAGTGATCAGCGCTGAGGGCAGAGCTCTCCTGAGGAGTCAGCGATGGTGGCTGGATCGTTGTGGCTCTTTTCGTTTCGCTAACAGCAGAGCTGGTCTGACTAGCCGTGATCTTCGATGCCTGGCTCTGACTTGGCATTCCTGCAACAGTCAGGGTGATAGGTGTGGTGCCTGGCAAACTATTAGCAGTGCCAACCTGTGTCAAAACCAGGCCTGGCTGACCCACGATTTGGCAAGTCTGAAGAATCGACTGAAGCCCATTGGTGGCAGAGAGATGGTGAGCCGGAATAACTGTAATGGTCTGAGGCACCGTGTGGACCGTGCCGTTAAACTGCTTCCTCCGAGCTTCTTCAACTTCCTCTGGCGTCCAGCTAACACCATGCTTCAAACGCTGAGCAGAGAACCAGATCTTGATCTGCTCCTCTGAGAACTTCGTCTGGGTTGCCAGGCCCATAATTTCAGACACAGAAGGGTAAGGGAACTTCTTGTAAGTGTTCACCAGCAATGCATTTGTGTCCATGGCTGCATTGTAAGATGGAATGCTGCTCACTGGAATCAGGAGCTGAGCCTGAGCACTCTGCTGGACCTGCAAAGCTGTCAGTACCTGAGCAAGGCCAGCAGGAAGGACTGTAGCAGGGTTTACAACTGGTTTCTTTTGCTCTGCAGGAGATGGATTGGGAATGCCAACAAACATGCCTGGTTTTGTGGAATCAACAAGAATCGAGTTTGTCATATCAGCTGTAACGGAGGTTGCTTCAATTGACTCTGGATCCCCTTCGCTTTCAATTAATGAATCACCCTCTTCTGCCCCTTTAAGAGACACGGCTATTCTTTTGGGTTCAGGCTTCTTTTTCATGATAGGAGTTTTGCTGAGTGAAATCCCGGTAATGGAAGGGTCTTCGCCGTCTTCTGTCTCAGCCTGAACATTTCCTTCAGCAGTCAGATCAGTCACTGGCTGCTCTAGAGAAGTTTGATTTAGGTGTTTTCCGGCAGTATGGCTTAAACTGTCTTCATGCTCTGAGAATAGGAAACAAAAAAAATGTTCAGCCTTTGCATCACCACAATATAATCTGTGATGGTATCATTAAGTAAATGTACATCGTCACTAAATTTAGCTGCCATGCGTTCAGGTACGTCTACCATGGAAGTGCATTTGGTGATTATTAATTGCAGCAATGCATGATTTAGCCTATCAGGCAGTAAATGGGGACCCGACTAGGAGTTAATTTGTTGGTGAAATATTTTCACAGCAGTGATTCTGGTGCCAGCCACTGCCAGAAAAATCAGTCTGCCAACCAGCCAAAATCATGCTGATAGATGATGACCGACACACACTGTTCATGGACAAAATGATCCATTCTGAGTCTGATGGAAAAAAGAATGGGCCATCGCCCAAAAATATCTGATAAGTGATTACCGTGGTGGTCCCCTTCTCCACAAATTAGTAGTTTTTTCTTTTTTCTACAACGCGTCCCTATATATAGAAATACTAAGAGGCCTTGTGTTATAATATTCTTTGTTTAATTTCTGCGTATTCTGCAAAAAAGCATGTTCTAGCGGCAGCATCATTGATAATAACTAACTGCTGGCACTCAATGGACTACAAATGGTTATGGTTATTATCCATGATGCTGCATCTAGAAAATGCTCTTAAACAGAATACACAGAAAAAAATAATTACTAATCAAGAGGAAACAATAAACAACTTTTGTTATGTCAAGATCAGTAGAAAACAATATAATAACGCATGGCCTCTTAGGACTTCTGTACATATATGATAGATGTACCTCAGAAAACAGCCAATGGGAGCCTACGCATAATGACAATTTCACGCCATTTAAAATTCGCGCCCTGATTCTAGACACCAGGATACCAACCCTCACCTCCTTCACTGTCCAATGGAACCACTATACCCTCTGTAGTCCCTTCAGTAGCACTTTCGGCTCCTTCTTCCCCTGCAAGGGCATCCATATCCACATCCTGCTCCACTACATCTGATGGAAGCACCATGCAGGGGGTGGTAGACTTCCTTCGGCTTGACATTATGTCTGTAGCACCAGATGGTCCGAGACGGCAAAGACTGTCTGAAGCGTCGAGAAGCTGTATTCACATGCTAAAGGTTTGTCGAATATGACATCTGCAGAGGAGAGACAATTTGATAAAAGACCACATTAAAAATAAAATATAGTTGATTAACTATTTAAAGGAGAACTCCATTCTGAACAATTTGCATATACTCTTTATAATACATTTTTCTTCATTATGTGCATTAAATTTATTTCACTGTGCCTCCAATTTCCTGCATTACCCACAAATACTGATATTGTTTCCAGTTGGATTTAACACACACTTCTCTACGATAAAGCAACGCTTTAGTCGTTTACCCTGTCCAACTTTCTCACTTATTTATCTGTACACTTTGCACAAACACGTCAGCTACCACTTTAAAGCTAATAGTAGCTCAGTCGTTAAGGATCTGGGTTACTGATTGGAAGGTTGGGGGTTCACGCCTCAGTATTGCCAAGCTTGCCACTCTTGGGCCCTTGAGCAAGGCCCTTAACCCTCTGTGCTCCAGGGGTGCTGAAACCCGACACCAGCTTCCGAACTCTGGGATAGGAGAAGAAAGAATTTCATTGTGCAGCAACGGACCGTTTACCATCACCATTGAACTTGTCACCTCATAGGTAGCCAAGTACATTTACATTTTTTTACTTGAGCTGCCTTCATATTTCCTGACAGAAATATCGCAAACACAGGATGAACACACAAAAACAACACGTGTTTTATATTTACAACCGAGGAACGTTTAGTACTTTCTTCATCATTTGGCAAAATTAGCCATATAAAAATACATGGTGGTATCAAACGGTCTCCTGACTGGCTCGGTTTACAAAAAAGTACTTTATTTATCTACGTTTACATACTATGACCTTCAAAAACAGACCCAATATAAAAATACAGCGCTGCCAGCGCTCCTGCCACTTTTGGAACGTGTCCTTGAAGTCTTCTTTTCGAAGCGTGTCGAGCACCTTCTGCGATTCAGGCTGGATCGCCACAATGGTGTCAAAACGGCAAACTTTGAGCTGTATCTTCATCTTCGGGAAGAAGGCGAAGTCTGCAGGAGACAATGCTGGCGAGTAGGGTGGGTGCGGAAGTGAGATCATGTTTCCAGCGAGAAACGCTCAAGTGAGGAGAGGCAATAGACGTGGTAAAGCACATGGTCACTTCCGATGTACACAGGATGATGTCTTTTGGCACACTGACTGAGTGATCAGTGCTTCCTGTGACTGTGCGTGCAGCCTCGTGCTGCCATCTGTTGGTCGATTACAAGAAAAGCCTCAAAACTTTCTCATGCTACCTCAAATAAAAAAAACTATTAAAAAAGTATTTTTTCACCCCTAACACACATGACTCAGTATAAACAGAATTAATGTGTTTCAGAGCGGAGTATCACTTAACTGTGTAGTAGGCACCAACTTTCTCCGTTCAGTTCATATATATGTGTAAATAAAACAATACATTTAGGTTACATAAGAAAAGTGATTGTAATGGGGAAAATTAAAGATCTACAAGCCAAAATAAACCAGCAGGAATGTTATGGATATATTCCAGGCCGTTACTTTGTGCAGACATTCCCACAGCAGGGCGTTATAAGGCGTTATAAGGGCTGAATAACGCCTCTAGGGAAGTACTTTAGGATTGAGATACTGTGCTGTAAAGACAGTTAGCTTTTGGTTGGCTGGCTGTCACTCAGGATTGAAACACGAGGATACTAAGCTGCTGGAAACTCACCTGGGAGACCGCTTGCTGTTAAACCGAAGTACACGGTTTGTTTGTTTGTTTGCTTTTTGAGAATATAAGGAGCTAACTCGCTCAGTAATGAAGCTATGCTAAGATAACTAGCCTGCTCCTCGGCGTCGGGGTCAGGCGCTAATTTCTACGGTCGCAATCCTCCAAGGCTGGATTGATGCTCGGCGAGAGACCAAATTCAATTCCGGATCACGTCCTGGTGTGTATTAAAAAAACATCCAAAGCGTTCATTACACGCAGCAAGAACTTCAGCCTTTTTTTTAATCCCATGGTGTTTTTCTTTCCTTTTTTTAAATGATCAGGCGTCTCCGCTGTCACTGTGACGTAGTGACGTCATCGCCAGGCGACTCCCCACCGCGACTTAAAAAAAAATCGATCATAAAATCGTTCAAAGCGACCTCACTCCTTCTGCAAATCAACATGCAAAAACAAAAATAAACATGCGATTTAACCTACAGGGCTCCGCTAACGCAAGGCAACCCGTCCAAAACGAGTCAAATCGGCTGCGGAAAAACTTCCGAGGTTCACCCACGTTTACCGACCAATGAGACGCAGATTGGGTCACGTGATTCTCCGCGTCTGAAAAGCAGCACACGGAATTTCCCCTCATCGCGCTAAACACTTTCCTTTCGTTTTTATTACCCGAGATAAACTCCGAAACCAATCACCCACAAAGTTTTCCCCCCCAAACAACTTCAATAAAACTACTCGATCATTACCAGGTGCAAACCAGACATCACTCACACACACACACACACACACGTGTGAATGTTAAAGAAAAGCAAAAGACGAAAAAATGCTGACAAAAATTTTTAATATATCAGGAAAATATAACAAATATACATGTCGGATTGTAATAATTGTAGTAAAATATAATTTAATACTATGCATGAATTAACTGTAATGTTCAGAAACTATGAAAACTCCTCCACTTCCTTTGCCATTTCCTGTAAAGAAAGAAAAAAAGAATTCACACGATTAAAATTTTACAACCAAGTAAATGCGCACAAGTGACAGCATTAGCAAGTAAGATATTTCTTTCATAAAAACTGTTTAGGGAATTATTAATGGTTGGCTGACATTTCAGAAACAATATGACCAACAAAATCTTTACACAATCTAGAGAAATCATTTACAAAGAAATCAGGCTGGATAGTGTTGCCATGCCAACACACACACGCGACAGTATTAATAGAGTAGGAGTTTTTGTTATATTATATTGATTACACAGTGAAATGTCACACTGCGGTTATACTAAATATAAACAAAGCCTGCACTTTTGCTGGATTTATGAAGCCTATTAAGTGCAGAGCTCCTACACCGATCAGGCATGATTATAAACATTATAACCAGTGAAGTGAAGAACACTGATTATCTCTTCATCATGGCACCTGTAAGTGGGTGTGATATATTTGTTAGGCAGTAAGTGAACATTTTGTCCTTAAAGTTGACGTGTTAGAAGCAGGAAAAGTGGGCGAGCGTAAGGATTTGAGCGAGTTTGAAAAGGGCCAAATTGTGATGCGTCTAGACATCTGGGTCAGAGCATCTCCAAAACTGCAGCTCTTGTGGACTGTTCCCAGTCTGCAGTGGTCTGAATCTATCAAAAGTTGTCCAAAGAAGGAACAGTGGTGAACCCGGTGACAGGGTCATGGTTAGATGGGGAGCGAAGGCTGGTCCGTGTGGTCCGATCCAACAGACGAGCTCGTGTAGTTCACATTGCTGAGAAGTTAATGATAATGCTCGACGGGTCACAACTGTTTTTGCAGCAAAAGGGGGACCAACACATGATTAGGCAGGAGTATAATAATGTGATGCCTGATCGGTGTCTATATATGGTGCAATGGTACATGGAGAAAAAAAGTAACTATTCTAGAGAAGAGTCAGAATCAGTCAGTTTTGCTGTACAACATGCTGTACCTGTACAAGTGCAGTCTTGTCGTGATTTTTCCTGTGTCTGTATATGCTCTGGCACAAACGAGCATAAAGCTTCTCCAGACGGTCCACCTCGTAACCCTCGGTTTTGACTACCACCTCCAGCAAAAGACCCTGAAAGCAAAAATCTGTCATTTTTAATTTCTTTTCTTTCTTTGCGCCATGTCGAATTCTATGGTTATGTTTGTGGCGAAAGCTTGGTTGTGTTATTCGATTAGATAGAAAATTTTAAATAAGATGTTTAAGATTACTTTTCTCTAAAAACTTTATTAGGTTTGGGTTTATTTGCTTAAAAACCTTTTCAAAATGTCAACAGAGTAAAACAAGTTTCTCCAAGTGCTATAAGTATTACAGTCCATCAAAACGCAGTCATTTTCAAACGTTCAATAAAGTAATGAGGTTTAATATCGCTATCAAACGCATGCTATTTCATTACAACAGTCCTTTGTGCTCTCTATATAGAAATATCTTGCAGTTAAATATTTCTGGATAATTACTTGGAATAAATGAGAATAAAGTTTCTTTTTTTTTAATAACTGGGTTGGATCATATTGAGGATCAGTTGTTACATTGTCTTTTGTAATACAGAGGAAGTACAATAATCGTGCAATTATTCTGTGAAAACAGAAAACGCTACTGAGGACGAGTTTGCAATTATTTTAATACAAAACGGGGAAAGGTTGGATGAGGATGGAATGGGCCGGTTTAAGCAAATACAATAATCTAATGTGATATTGTCTTGTTTTTTTTTTTAATTCAACAAATAATTCAGACTCTGTGTGTCCACTAAACAAAAACATATTTTGTTTTGAATGCTGTACAAGGTGTAAATAGTTGATTATGCAGTCAATCTGAAATGACCTTAAGACAGCATTAGTATTAGCATTATTCTTTATACAATAAACTCACTGTATATTATGCTGGAAATGCTTTAAATGATTAATAAACCCCTCCAGCACTTTTGTCTGCCCTTCAAATAAAAAGGTTCACCTTTAGCTTTTTGTGATCCACAATGAGTGGTTGGCTCCTCTGCTCCAGGATCTTCATGGCAGTGTTCACGTCAAGCACCTTCTGCTGCTGAGCTTGCAATTTTAAACCTCTGGTCATACGTCTCATGCCTTTCTCGAAAACAAGACAAAAAACAAACAATCAGTTTGGGAAACAGTACAAACCATTTCTGGCTAAAACATACACACTTTTCTCCTTCATTATGTGAATTAATGTTGCCTCTGATAAAGGTCTTCTCTATAGTAGCAGGGAAAAAGACTTTTATAGAGCACCAACCACAAACATTTTTCTGATGTGGCTGTTAAGATGCATGATTTTTTTTTTTTATTTAACCCTTTTGTGAAGGAGTCTCCAGGGTCAATCTGAGATTGATCAAAGCTATAAAATGTAACTTTTGAACAAGTCTTGCAGCAAGAATACAGCAATCTGTTTTCTCAACAACATGAGAAGCTGCATTTTTGTTAAGAGATGATACAATGAATGTGCGATACAGGAATAAAATAATTCAGTACCTTGTGAAATTGAAACAAAATTAACACAAGTCTGGAAACATTTACTCCACTTTATCACATCATTGACTTGGTGCCTATAGTTACAAGCTTGCAAAATAGGACGTCTCACCTTTCCTGGATCTTCCTCTGCACTAGGCTCCACCCTCTTATCACTTGAGTGTTCCATTGGTTGGATCTCACCATTGTTCCCACTCTCTCCATTACGATTACCAGGAGATGCCTTTCCATTCTGAATCCCATCCAGAGATGAAACAGTGCAATCTCCTGCACTGCTGACGTGTCTGTTGTGTCCATGTGTGGATTTCAGGGTTTCGTTCTTGTCCTCTTTCGATGTCGAACCATTCTCCTTGTTCTCCACATCCATCTGTTCGGACCCATCCACGTCCCGCTCTGCTGTTTGTCCCTCTTCATCATCCTCTTCGTCGTCATCTTCTTCATCTGACTTGACACCGCTAGAGTCCTTCATTTGTGCTTGTATGGACTTCTTTCGGCACACAAGCCCATTGCTCCAAAGCCTCTTGCGTCTCCTTTTTTCTGTGAAGCTATAAAGCAGGAAAAAAATTTCATCTTCACCATGTGTTGCAGAATTCTTTTACAGAAATTATACATGGATTCATAGAGAATGTAAGATCCTGCAAAACATGACCCACTGGGCTAAAAGCACATTACCTGGATGTTTTGGTTTAGCCACTGGTGTTGTAACAAGGGCCACATCTTTGGAAGGACCGTTCTCTGTGGGTTTTGGTTCTGCTGATGCCGGGACTTTTGGTAAAACATGGTAATATGATGGTGTAAACCTTGATGATGTACATCCTGAAAATAAAATTGTGTTTAGTGACAACTTGGTATAAAATCATTTAATTTTTAGTAAAAAAAGTCCCAAAATTTCAAATCCAACTTAAAAGGGAACCAAATGCATTCTTGAAGTCAAGCCGTTCTGATTCTACTGTCTTTGAGCTAGCTCAAGCTTTGATAGCTCATGACAACCAGACTGAAAGACACAAGGAGCCTAGTGGACTACTTGTAAGCTCACTGTGCAGACCTGTATGAGCAGCACAGCGACAAACCATAACAGCTAACTTTTAATGCTAAAACTCAGACAATGCACTGCTCGGCTCTGAAACTGGAAGACTGAGTCTGCAATTCGCAAACAGAACTGCAGGATAAAAATAAAACAAAACATCCATGGATGAAAATATGCAAACTTTCTGTTCTTCATTATATTAAGTACAGCAGGGTTCCTTCACATTTTTCATTAAAAAAAAATCTATACTTTTCCAGACTCTAAAGATTTTTAAAACCATATTGAACACCTGAAATAATTATTTTAAATTCCAACTAACATGCGTTATAATCTCTGATGTAGGTCAAAGTCAGAATCTCAGATTTTTTTCCATGTGTTTAGTTGCATGATTAAGGGTGCTGTACTGTCATGGCAACTGCTGCCTCACAACATAACAACCAATCACTGCAGCGCAGATCAAGTCCAGAACCGATCCGGCAGTGCTGAGAGTCTGCTCCTAACTCCACAAAAAATAAACACCTTTTGGCCATGTCCACACAAACATTTTTCTCAAAATTCGTTCTCCGTTTTGGCCTTTTGAGATGGCGAATTCTGTCACTGAAAACATAGCTTTTCGAAAATGCCCTCTGAAGTGGATAAATTTGAAGAACTTATGTTCAATTAAATCAAATCAAAGAAATGATCTGTAACTGTAATAAGAGGGGAAAAAAACCTCGTTTCAGGCGGGACTCCTTAATCTCAACACAGATCTTTTCAAAGTTTTCATCCAACTCGTCTTTGATAATAGCATGGACGGTGTCTTTGAGTGTGCAGGCACGATGTCTGATAAGGCGATCTGAAACGAAAAACAAACCAACACTTTAACACTCAATAATCTATTTCTTATTAAACTGTCTTTGCAACTCAAGTTTATTTTCTGCCATATTTTCTTTTAATTTCTACTCTACCTGATGGATCGGTGTCTGGATTGTACTCCAAAGCATTTTTCCAGACCAGGTCCACATCATGAAGGTAGTCTTTTACAGTGGCGTATTTGTGCAGGTCAATTTTGGTGAGGACTGTGGACAGGTCCATGGGCTGCTTAATGACTGTAGTATAATCGGGAACCTGGAGATTCCAAAGAGGATATAAATAAGGACAGAACAAGCTTTGTGGACTTGAACATCATCATCATAATAACATCGAACTAAAATCCTATTAAATGTTTCTTGAAACTCTGACCTCTTCTGTATCTACTGGCTTCGTGAAGGCTTTAAAGCGCTTGTCCTGAACAAGTCTGTTGGTGACATCACGCAGGAAGAGGCGAAGTTCCCTGAGTGTGTCCTCTTCCTGATCCTCTAATTTCTGCTGCTCTTGTTCAGACAGTTGGCGAGGGGTAGATGGCGGGGCCAATGGGAGAACTTCTAGGGCCTGGAGAACTGAGAGCAACAGATCATTTTCAATTAATGTGGAACTCACGCAAACAAGAAAAAGTCTCGTTTTGACAAAAATGATCATTCAATTGGCTGTCGGTGAACACGTCAAACTAGCGATTAAAGACTAAAGATTTTAGCCCAGGATTTTCAAAATTTGTCTCAGATGACCAAATCACAGCCAAAAATCACAGTGTGCATCTGGCTTTAGCAGGCACACTCAATCAGAATAATCAAACCCTTATTTGAGAAAAGAGCTTTTATAAGCATATGTGTACTTCCACTATGGGTCCAAAGACATGTAGAATCTTTTTCATAAAGCCTTGAAGCTATTCTGATGATTTGACATGTCTCAGAACCATGTTAGTTAGATGCTAAGACAGGTCAAGTCATCAGAATAGCTTCAAGGCTTTATGAAAAATGATATACATTAAGTTAGTCACAGACAGTTTTTTTTTTTTTTAATTGGGGGGTATAGAACAGTCCCTGATTAGACATGAGACATTATTCAGAAATGTTTTTTAAGTAGTTTATAAAATTATGTTTATACATTATTTTGTTGAACTTGAAAACACATACCTGCTTCTCTTTTGGACGGAGGAGCTTTGGCAACTTGGTTCAGAATGAGATCCTCAAAGAATTTGTGCCTCTCCTCTTTAGAGGGGAGGGGGACATTGAACACCTCCCCGTACTCAATGCGAAACAGATCCTGGACCTACAGTATCAAAAAACAAACAAAAAAGAAAACACAGTGAGAAGATATTTATTAGTATATTCAGAATTGTATCTACATTTACGTGCCAGTGTTACAGACCAGACACCCCAAGCACAACAAAAGCTCCAGGTATGGAGGATCATACATGCATACCTCTGTGTACAGGCTGTGATATGACAGGCTGCAGGTGGCGAGGAGGAGGATGGGCGAGAAAGATGGGATGTCTTGTAAAAGGCTGAGAAAGGTGGCCCTGAGTGCAGAGCTCACAGTGTCCCACCAGCGCTGGATGTGCGGTATGTACACGATGCTGGGAGCCGTTCTCTTTGCCTCACAGAACAGCTGGATTAGGACGAAACACAATAATGAAAATCAGAAACAACTCAGATATTTTTCTTCCAAGCCATACTCGACATGCTTACTAATGGCAACATCTGTTCAGCACCAGGTGGCTTTTGGGAAACTTGGACAAGAGCAGATGTTAATCGTGATCAGATGGCATCAATAACCTCACGTTAAATATTTCATACATGACACAAATCACAAGGAAAGCATTACTGCTGCATAGCACTAAAGCTCCATGTTAGGATAAGGAACCAGTTTTTATTTGCCTAACAAACGGTTAATAGATAAACTTATCCAAGGCAAATAAACAGAGAGTCAGATAGATAAATAGACAGACAGTTACACAAGCACCATGCAATATTACATCATATCAAATTATTGCTGTGAGATAGAAAAAAAAAAAAGAAATAATAAAAAAGAAAATTCAGAAGGACAGCTTTAGTGAACAGTTGAATATGGCGTACCTGTGCACATGCCTCCTCTGGGGTGGTAGTGCCAACCCCAAAAAGCACTGCCATGTCCAGAGTGTAGACAGTAAACTTCTCCAGAGTATGTAGCATTGCAGGGGCCAGGTGAGTGCTCTGCCCTGAGCCTGGACTCCCACAGAGCAGCAGCCGGGGCCTAAATGTGGTTGGCTCCATAACAGCACTCCTGCATTATACATATTTTTTTTTTTACAAGCATTAATTCTACTAACTAATCTAACAATCCACACACCAAAAAAAATTACATGCAAATTAACCAAGATTATACACATACAATGACCAGGCATAACATTATGACCACCTGGCTATTAACCTTTAACAACATTTAATATAAACCCTTAACCTTTTATCTGCTTCTAACATGTCAACTTTGAGGACAAAATTATCACTTGCTGCCTAATAAATCCCACCCACTAACAGCAGCCATGATTAAAAGATAATCAGTTATTCACTTCACCCCTCAATGTTATAATTAGGGCTACTCGATAATAAACTATAATGAAATTCATTGTCAAACGGATACGTAATCAATAAGTTGGCCTGCTGAAGTTACAGGTTAGCGTGACGGTAAGATAACACAGCCGCTTGCGAAAATGGCTGACGGTACAGGGTCAACCGGCAGCAGGAAAACGTGTGCATCCCGAGTCATCAAAAGCATGCGAGCATTTTATATTAAAAAAGAACAATGTAACCTGCAAGTTATGCAAAGCGGAGCTTGTGTGGTACAGAAGAAAAAGAAAACACACTGGTGTCAGGGATGAAGGCGAAACATCAGCACAGTAAGTAAAAACTGTATAATTCCCAATCATGTAAAAAATGGTACAGTTTAATGAAGTGCTATTGTGTAAGCTGTTTGTTTGGTAATTTCAAAACAATCGCACTGGATCTGTTCTGGGAACAAACACAAAAAGCGGCAAATAACTTCAGCAGTAAACGATAATGAACCATTGATTAACACTGACTTGGTTAAATGGAGAAAGGAGCCAGTTGGGCCTGTATTTGTCTGAGCAGGTTTGCTAATGCACATAGAGAAGGCCTCATCATCACTGTGCAGCAAGTCGTCAAAAACACCAGCCGCACCATCTACAGCACAAAGCACAAAGAGATTGTTTGCGATTTTGTGACATGTCCTTACTATTACAATGCAAAAATTAAACCAAAACCTGAAACAATATGAACAAACATTGATAAGCTGACATTATGATTTTTTTTTTTTTTTATCTTTCATATAGCTGTGCATAAAAAAATAAAGCAGTGGTGGCAGTCATCAGTTATTTAACATACTGTTGTCTTTCTTCTTGATGCCTTGCTCCACATGAGGGAAAACCTTTTGCAGGGCTTGCATGGCATCTCGGAGTGTGTTAGCAAGCAGAGGCTGAACGACGTATGTCAGGGCTTTGGCTGGGGACGCCACAGCCCTCTGGGAGGCAGGAACAATCTTCCCCATGGCGGACAGGAAATCACGGCCTTCTATGCTGATAGATGAGACGTCCAAAAAAAGTTTCTGTGAGGAGGAGTAGATCTGGGGGTAGCGCCGGCGCAGAGCACAGAGGGCCGCTTCCGCACACACTGCTTTAATGTCTGCACCACAGTAACCTGTGATGGGGAAAAAAAAAAAAAAAAAAACACGTTGCAGGAAATTTTAACAATTAATTTACTAATAATTTGATTATGGTTTGACTTTGTTCTTGTTTGGAAAGAGTTTTAATTTTTCTTTTTTTAAAGCAGCAGCTCTGAGCATGTTTAATACTATGTTATTCTAGACTCAAAATAAAATAACTAAATAAACAAGTGTGTGTGTGTGTGTGTGTGTGGGGGGGTAGTGTATGGTGAAATCTATCAAGTTTTCTTATAACTAATTATATTATATAGAATAATAGTAATAATCATTATTATATTAGTAATTAAGTCATTAATTGATTAGGACTATAAAAATAATACAAATATGACAATGGATTACTGCTTTAGTGAAAGAGAAATCCATTTCTATTTCTAATCAACTTTTCCCCATATCAATAGGAAAGAGATTTCCTAATTTAACCACCATTTGACTGCTTTTGAAACACTGCCAGTTACAACAAATGCTATATAATTCACAAACATCAGAATCAGAATAAAAGGGGTTTTCCCCAGACCCAGTGGTGTGTTATGGAAAGCAGCACATGCAGCATTTGGGATTTGGCATGTGCTGTACAGATGCCTTGTAATGTAAGGTAAAACTGAAGAAGACTTACCAACACATTTGTCAGCTAGTTCTTCAAGGAACGCATCAGATGGCTGCGGATCCCACTGACGCATGTGGATCTTTAAAATATCTTTACGGGCCTAAAAACAGGCAAAATATACTTTAAGCTTTAATGGGTAGATAACTGTAGTACTAAAGTTACTAAAGGTCATAATTACAAAGTGTTTTTAGTTAATTCGCCAGCAAATGTGAGCTCACATGGGAGCTATGGGAACTTTATGTAACATTTTTTCTTGTATAATAATAATAATAATAATAATAATATGAACATCTTTTTTAATCTTTATTGTCAGAGAATAGTACTAAAGATGCCCTGACATCATTTTAATCTTTACTTTTTTTTTGACGCACCTCTCGGTCAGGAAGGCTGAACAGAAACTCCCTGTCGAAGCGTCCGGGCCGCCTGAGCGCAGGATCGATAGAGTCCAGTCGATTAGTTGCTCCAATTACGACCACCTCACCCGACCGTCCAGTCCGTCCATTAAAGCCAGCAGAGTGGACACGATAGAGCTGTTGCCAAAAGGGTTGCACTAATTAACATGTATACATTCCCTAGAGTGCTTTAAAAATCAGGTGCTGAAAATTTATTTAGTGAGACAATCTTTATATATGCTAGCGCAACACTCAACAAAAACGCTGAACATACCTGTGGATCTGGTCTTGCCGACTAGACCGAACTGGTGCAATCCCATCAATTTCATCAAAAAATATAATAGACGGACGCATCTGATATGCCTGAGGTGCCAAAACAATAACTGGTGTTAATAATTGAGACTGGTAGATACGATTTTATTTATGTTTTATTCATTAAAAAGTATTAATTTCAAAACAATAAAAAGGTAGCAGATGTCAGAATACGGATATAAGGGCTGTAACGGAACACAAAATTCACGGTTTTGGTCCGTACCTCGGTTTTTAAGTCACGGTCGGTTCGGTTTACAGTTCGGAAATGCAAAACATAAAATTGCTTGTTTTTTTTTTTTATTATTATTAACGCAGTTTATTATTAACATTTGAGATCAACATTTGAACAGTTTACATTTTTCAAACAACTTTAAATACAATGCCTGCTTGATTAAATAATATAAAATTATATTTAATACAAATAAAATAGAATGAATCAAATTGATACAATATACTTATTATATTGATTAAATTTGATGTGCGGAATTGTCTGGATTTTCTCTTTTTAAGAGAAATTCTTGAAGCTGGACATAAAACGCTATAGAATCCATATCACTAGCTAAACAAACTTGCGGATTGCCACTTAATACGTTCCTGAGGGAGCCCTGTACCGAAAAGTGGGAGTCCAAAATACGTGTACCGTTACACCTCTAATGGATAGAAATAATATTGTGCAAGTATGTTTATTAAAAAATAAATAATAATAATAAAAAAAACCTGATAAATACAATAAAAACAACAGCCAAAGACAAATCTGGAACTAAAACCAATGTGGTCAACATAGTGATAATCAACTAGTCATGTACCTGGTCAAACAGAAGCCGGAGCTGTCTTTCTGATTCTCCCACCCATTTGCTGAGGCAATCGGCTCCTTTCCTCATAAAGAAGGCCACTTTCTTCTCCCCCTTACTGCACTCATTGGCCAGGGCTCTTGCTACCAGGGTCTTCCCAGTCCCAGGAGGACCATAGAACAGACAGCCTCTGAATGAACAAATTATATTTATAAAGATCATTTACCAATCAAACATTTAGGAAACAAGAAACACTATTTTGAATTTTGAAAAAGGTGTGATGTACAGAATGGTCCATTTCATGACATGTTCACTAGCTGGATAGTAATGTGCAGAAATTATAATTAAAAATGTTACACCCCCATTATAAATTAGTAGGCATAAGAAAAATGCCTCAAACTTGAATTCCATGTTCACACAAGCTCCACTTGCACCAAGTCAGATTAATGATCCTTATGTCCCGTGAAAGTGTTTTAATGATCTGTCTTGACACAATAGATTACCGCATATTTAATTTTTTATAATGTAAAATGGATTACCTTGGAGGCTGAATCTTAAACCGCTCAAAGACCTCAGGGTAGAGCAAAGGAAAGACCACCATCTCTTTTAGAGCAGAGATGTGTCTGCCCAAACCTCCAATGCTGTCAAAGTGCACCTAGACCCAGGGAAAAGCAACAATTAGCCAAAAAGATCAGGTTTGTTTTAAATGACAATATACATTACCAAATACACAAAGAAAAAAAAAAAACCACAAACCGTTTGGTCAATCTGCATTGGATCAACATCTGCAAGGCTTGCTCCGATCTTAATTCTGTCCTTGTGAATTCCCAAGAGATCCTCTTTTCTGAGGTTCATTGGAAGGCATCTACAAGACAAAATCACATCTTTAAACTCTTCACTATATACCATTTATATATTCAAAGACAATTTTTCATTACAAACACCCCAGAGAGAACCAAATTATTGATTGATTGTCAATAATTAAATTACTGATTATGAAGATTTTCCCTCAATTATTCAATGCATAAATGAAAGTTCAAGATAATTACAATCTCTCTGTTTGTGGGCAAAATAAATGTGTTCTTTAGTACTGGTAATACAATTTTTCTTCTGGTTGTGTGACTACCCAATAAGAAAATTTTATGCAGTAAAAGTCATGCTATAATAGAAAGTAATTTTAGAGGATTGTTAAGAAAAACGTGCTGCAAATTTAGGTTTTTAATCACCCATGTTGATTCCTATCTTGTTGATTCCTTTCTTACAACATGTTGTAGTATATTTCCTACTGCATCCAAACACGATCATCTCTTAAAGCGTTCAAAAATAAATTCGGTTTTCATTACTGAGCGATTTTTATTTATTTTACCTGTTTGTAGACCTGTTCCGACTTTTACTCCTCCGCCTCTCAAATTTCTCATCATCTGATGAAGATGAGGAGGTTGAGTCACTGCTGTGGATGGCATGTCTCCGCCTGGAGTAAAAAAAAAAACAAACAATGCTATTCAAGATTTGATGACGAAACAAATACTAAATATCAGTGATGAGTGAAGTTTCACAACCAAAAAATAATGACCCAAGACCACCAAATGTGACAAATACACACACTCAGATCTGCTCAATCCATCTCATAAATCAAAGTGCTTGGACAGAACTGGCTGCATTATTGGTTTTCACAATGATGATGTGCCTTATGAAGCTTTATCTTACCCATCAGGTCCAACTCCCCCAAAACTGCAGTCAAAGGAGCAGACAAAAACAGGCTTAGGTGGAAAAAGTGGAACTAAATAATCACACTAAGGTTCATTATTAGGAGTGGCCGGTTCTGACCCATAGCCCATGGCGTCATACAAGCGTTAGATCATGCCTAAGCTAGAAAACATGAACGGAGAAAAAAGTAAATAAATAATATAACAATGGTGACCTGTTACTTCTGCGTCTACTGTATGGACTGCATGGCCCTGAAGAGCTGAACGCATATCTCCGCCTGGTTGGGGTCGAGTGCCGGCGGAAAAATATACTCTGCTTCCGTGGCTCTGTTAATAAAAAAAAAAAAAAGGAAAGAAGAGACAGTGAGCTCAAGAGCCTCCAAATAATTCCGTCAAATAAAAATAAATAATATAGATAAACATCACAATTAGCTCTGTCTTTAAAGAGCCAAACGGCCTTAGGTCAGCAGTTCAGGTTCTTCCTGGATGTGGTGTAATGGCATTGGGAAGATTTCTCCCAACACCTTAACCTAAGAATTATAAGTATACATGGGCATTTCTTTACTGCCAGATCATATAATGGCTTCCTACAGAAGAACAATGCTTTAAAATATATAAAAATCACTTCCATGAACATGAAAAACCAACCAAGCAACCACATTGTGCTAAAGTGGTATCTCGGTGGTTATGGCTCTGGGTTTTTGATCGGAAGGTCAGGGGTTCAAAAAATAAATAATAATTAAAAAATAAATAAATAAAAAAAAACCACCTTGTGTATGATGCACATGAGAACAATTGACAAATCGGCAGTGTTCAAGATCCTATCACCATGACAATAAACATCAGAATTTCAAAAGAACATTCCATGCAACAAAGAGCTGGATTTATCGTGCAGTGACTCATAATACTGACCCTCTAGTGGAGCTTGGTAACGTACAACAGCTTTTCTCTGTCTGAATTCATAGCGTTTCTGATTGTCTTCTTCCTCTTCATCATCATCATCATCTTCGTCATCCTCCTCCTCCTCCTCCCCTTCATCATTGTCCTCTTCTTCTCCTGTGCCTTCTCCATCTGCATTTTCATCCTCATGATCAGTGTATTCTACAAGTGTTTACAGCACATGGATCATTTGTTAAAGATTTAATTTAAAAAAAAAAAAAGTTTTAACTAAAACTGGTTCAAAAGTAAAACTCAATCCTCTTCTGGCACAAAACAGGTTCATCCCTAATAATAATAAATTATTATTACCAACATGGCCGTTTTCTTGCTCATCTGCACTCCCAGTGGACCTTGTGGTTCTCTTTCTCTTGGAGCCAGAGTATATTCGAAGTTCCTACATGACAGGGAGAATACAAAATCCAGTCATGAGCCATGCCTGGACAGAATGGAGCAAAAAAGTATCTAAGAATGCTCACCTCCTTTTTAGTGTCTCTGCTCCCCAGCCTTCGGCGCATTTTCTGCATGTCATCCATTTTCTGGAGAACAGCTTCTGCAGTGCTGAAGGGATAGACATCTTTAACAACAAATATTCAACAAGCCATAATCTTTAATCAAAGTGTATGGTTTTTTTTTTGCTATGATCTGCTTTTGATTTTAATTCCCTTAAAAGCATATTCTAATGGGGTATTTTTCCTTTATTACCACAGCAATTGTATGTACTAATGAATTTTACGTCAATTTATATAAATAAGTATAAAGTATGCAAAAATTAATAAATTAATTTAATTAAAAAAAAACTGTCCTATGCTGAACTACATTTAAGCGGATAGTTCTCAGTTCAAATTCCTGTCTCATTTGTTACTATAGTATAGTTATAATTTTGGAACAAGTACCATAAAGTATAAACCTTGATTCACCCTTAGGCCAGTCAAAGCAGCTGTTTAAAAAAAAAATCTTGATATTGACCAATCAGATCAGAGAATTCCACAGCACTGTGGTATAAAGCTATTATTGTAGGAAGCTACTTCTTAGAAAACTTGACAGTATTTCTTTGTTTATTTGATAAAAACAACATACTTGGTAATGAGTCGGTCATAGAGGACAGATTGATCCCTGGCGTTAAACTTGTATCTTGTGATTCTGGAGCTGCGTCTAACAGTGGAGTCCACTTTTCTCTCTCGTAACCGCGCATGGAGATTTTTTGACCCGTCAACCGCATCGACTGCAAACAGAGAAAAAAATGATAAGCATGTTATTTTCAGACACTGTATTTAACTCACACATTGCTCAAAACAATCTCAAAATAAGAACTTTTTAGACAAACATTAGAAATGAGAACTGAGCCCCACCATAACGAATTAGCACAAGCTAATAGACAGTATTCGTGTTAAAAATAAAGTCAATGATCCTTCATATGCATGTAATCAGAAGAAATCCTGCTGATTACCGTTATTCTCGTCACCAGACTTCTCATCCTTTTGCAATCTTGGGGATTTCCTATTAAAAACATTAACATATGAAGCATCATTTCAAAAGCATTCATTATATAATTCTGTAAGAAATGACACTCAGATTTGGAGAAATAATATACCTTAAGTGCCTCATGCTTTTCTCATCTTTTTGAGTAGTGTTGTTCGGTTTGTTATTCACATCAGCAAAAGAAACAGCATGTTTGTCTGTTTTGGCTCGGGTCCTCATGCCGCTTTTTTCTTTATCACACAAATAGCCCTAAAAATGTACATACATCAATGTATAACAAATATAATGTGCATTTTTACTTCTGCTATGTCAGAGTTCCTCCAGTTAACAAACAACAAAGAACGCACTCCTTCGTTGGATGTCCTCACTTTAACATGGGCGTCATTTCGAAGTGTCTCGCCCTTGGAAATGTAAAAACCTATTGTCTTGCCAAAAATATATGCATGTACTGTACAAATGTTTTATTCAGTTTGTTTAAAAATTTATAAACATATATTATATATATATATATATATATATATATATATATATATATATATATATATATATATATATATATACACACACACACACACACACACACACACACACACACACACACACACACAACAATTCCCAAAATACAAAGTGAGCGAACAGAAGATAAACATAAATCAAATCAATATTTGTTGTGATCACCTCTTTGCTTTTAATTTGTACTTTTGCACACTTGCAAAAATTCAGGGATTTTCCAAAATCATTGTGTGTGTGTGTGTGATTAAAAATTATTTTGTGATGGAGTTTATTTAAAGGATGTCATGACTAAATGTGTGGTGTGTTGAAGGTTTTAATTTAGCCTCTTCTATATCAATTTATATTTTTAATTACATTTGTCAAAAAGAAATGCGTGCTGCATTAACTGTGTGTGAATACAATCAGTGCTGTTAAAATGAATTTGCGTTAACGCACATCAATTGAGAAAGCCCTAATAAACACTATAATGTCAAAAGTTTGTGGACACCTGGTTTTAAATATGGTATGTGCTTTTTGAGAATCATATCCTACATTTAGACCCAATTTGCTTTTATAATTCTGTTTACTCTGATGAGATGATATTCCACTAGATTTTAGAGTGTGCTTGTGGACATTCGGTTCATAAGCCACAAGGGTGTTAGTAAAGTCAGGTACTGATGTAGGTGAGGTCAGGAGACCTGAGGTTTCAGTTCCAGTTCATCCCAAAGGTGTTCAGTAGGGATGAGATCAAAGCTCTATAGCAGGCCACTCAAGATCTTCCTCTCCAAACCATATAAAACAGATCTTCATGGAGCTCGTTTTCTGCACGGGGGGATTGCCATGCTGGAACAGGTTTGGGTTTCCAAGTTGAAGTGAACGCAAAATTTGGATACAGCATCCAAAGATGTCTGTTCCAGCTTTGTGGTAACAGTTGGAGAAAAACCACATATGGCAGGAAAGGTTAGGTGTCCCAATACTTTTGTCCATATAGTGTTATTTGAATTCAAACTTCTTGTGTTTTCCTCTATCGAGAACCGCGATATCTAGTATCGAAGTAATACTCTTTGCTATCGTACCAGCTATAGAAACAGTTACTCATACACATGCGCGTGTTTACGTTTAATTCACTGTTAGATCATTAATTCCACTGGCAATTTGCTGTTTATTTCAATTTAAATCGCTTGGAATCCTGAAACAATCAAATTAACTGGTTTTCTGGAAAAAAAGACTAATAACCTGATCAACAATTGCTGTAATTCTGTACACAAACCCTGACTAGCAAGAGAAGTTGACAAATGAACTCACAGGCTAATTCATTAGCCGCTACCGCCTCACTAGCGGGCTAAGTTAGCTAGCGACTGGTTACATTTCTGAGTGTCGAAAAAATTAAAGTATAAAGTTAAAGAAAAGCCCCTTAAGCACAAATGTCCGAGTGAAGAACTCACGTTACTGGGGCTGTTCTCGGTGCTGCTGTAGCTGTCATCCAGGCCCTCCTGCGGGCGCGCGGACTTTTTCTGGCCGCGCCGCAGCGACAGAAACTCGGAGCTCAAGTCCATGTCAGAATCCTGCTTCGACGCCTCCGGACCTGAACTACTCCTGCGTAGCATCACCATCTTATCGTGTTAGCTCGTTCACACACAAACAGCGAGAACCATATCAATATTAGCGACTCAGAAAATGTCTGTAAATAACAACCCGCGTTCCTTCTTGATTTCTGGCGCCATAAACGTCACACGGCGCCTGATGGCAACCTGAACGTGATATGTGCTCTCGCGAGAAAATCTAGATTCGATTAAAAACTCATGGCGAACTCCTTTATGCACCATATCATCGTATGATAACACGTTCAGATTGTAGAAGACACCCGAATACTCGTCTAAAATCAGTTCAAATGTTTGTTCACGCAGATTTTGTACGCGTTATAAAGCACCAAAATGATTTTGTACAGACCGCGTAGGGATCTTAATCAAAAGTAGTGCCGGTTGTATTTTTGGCGCGCCACAATTCGAGCCGCGCTGAGTTTTCCGATTGGCTAACGTAGGCCACGCCCACCGACAGGAACTTACTATACATCTCTTTGAAATAAATCACAGACATGCTTAGGTGTATTGTGGTAGTTTATTTTTCCATTAAGTAAAAAAAAAAATAACAATACAGACCATAAAACTACCATGTATTTTCAATGGGATTCTCAAACATCCTTTTCAGAAGAAATAAACAGCAAACAAATCTGGTTGAATTTACGCAATAGCAGCTAAATAATCTTTGACTTCAGCAGGAGTCAGTCGCCTGAAGCCGCTCTCGTTGCAGATTCCCACCTCGATGTTGTCCTCAGTCATCTGGCCTTCAAAGCTTTCCTGTGACACAGTGAAATTTTGCAGACCATGTGAACGCTTGTTATATTTTAAATGATGCAAATGCATATCAGAAATATCTGAAAGTACTGATGCAATTATTTATTCTGCCATCTAATCAACAAGAAGATCGAAAGAAGTGCGACTTTACCTTGAGGGTTAAAATAGCTGTGAATTGCATCTTCCAGTTCCAGATCCTCATTGTATCTAAAAACAACACGACTGTTTGTTTAGGAAATGATGCTTTGCACAAAGTTCAATAGCATATGTGCTGTCAAGTTTTTAATACCTTTTTTCGAGGAAAGTTTTTCCATTCACGTAGTTCTTTCCTATTGCTGTTGCTTTCCATGCGAAGTATGCACCCTTTAAATAATAAACATTCTTGTTTTAATAAAAGGCATTTTTACACACATTTTGCAATATGACATACTTGCTAAGCACTATCATTTAATACGATAAAAGTATTTTGTGTGTTTTAAGGATGGATTTTCATTTGAAGCCAGAAATTTCCCAATTGCACTGCAGCTTCATCGTATAAAAATTTAAGAACCCAATCAGTGTCTTGACAAAATATCACATAGACAGATATGCGTATATCAAGTGCAGAGTTCAGTTCTTTAGACGTAGTTCAATGAATCACATAGTAAACCCATCTAGAAATACTGAAATTTCGTACATACCGAAGGATCAGACTGGAAGAGGTATGGGCGATCTTCATCCCAGCCAGCAATTAAGAGCGACACACCAAATGGGCGAACACCACTATGTACCAAAAAATATAGAAATGTTTGTAAAAAAAATTGGCAAAATAATAATAATAAATATTAACACAAACACTCTACTGTAAAAATTTGATTTACTCAACAGTGGCCTCTAAAATTATATGCAACTTTATTTTTTAAAAATGGGCAAAATAATTATATAAAATATACTCAATACACAAATACACTAGATATATACAGTATTTATTATATATATATATATATATATATATATATATATATATATATATATATATGACTTAGTCTAATTCAGCAACCTATTGTAAATATTAAGAGAATGGATTTAAACCAACCCCGATTGTGTGTACTCTTGCATAACTGAAGCAACCCTCTGGACAAGCTGGCCTGTGGGAATAGGCTCTTGGTAGACCAGGAAGTACTGCTGAGCTAGCTTTCGTGCTCTCCTCAGCAAAACCCTGCAAAACATACAATACTCCAGTATTTACTGTGTACATAAAGCATGTCTCAATCAATTACTGTCTACTCTAATCCTATTCAGTATACTATGAAAAAACCCAATAGCTCATATACTCCAAACAACTGATAATTGGCTCCCAGGTGACACAGTAGGAAAAAGTTCGGTCCTAATGTCTGGAGACCGCGAGGTTGAATCCCAATGATACCACAGCTTATCCATGGCTACCGAGAGTCACGGGAGCAGAATTAGATGTGGGTAAGAGGGATGGCATACTGTGAATTAATTAATCACAGTGATTCTAGCCATGTGTGTTTGGCTGCTCTGTGATGATGTATTTTGGGTCATTTCACGTGTCTCAGAGAAAACACACACTAGCTTTCTGTTTCGTAGCTGTAGGATGACAGAGGTGGGAATTGGTCGATGAGAACACACGGCTATAAATAAAAATAAAACAACCACACCCTCATCTGGCTCCCTCCTTTCTATTGAAGTTAATATGACCATTGCATCAAACACTTAGTGGCTGTTATGAAGCTCTGGCACTGGAAATTCTTTACTTCAAAATGCATAAATGCTTTATGCTGTGCATAAACCTTCCAGAATAATAATATAATATAACATATTAATATTGTAAAAGTAAGAGGTCATTCTGTGCTGTAGAGTTCTTACCTGTAGTCTGGGCCCATTCCACTGTACACCATGCCAATGTGTTTGGTTATAGGCTCTACTTTGTGGACGCTCTGTTCATCATACAGTATTGACTTCTGCTTCTTCTCTGTGGCCAAAACCACACCGTTTGCAGCTGTGGATAAAGTTGGATTTACAAATGTCCATCAATATACACACACACACATATACATATATATATATATATATATATACATACATATATATCTTTTTTCTTCTTTCTTTCTTTCTTTCTTTCTTTCTAAATATGTGTCCTTAAATCTATTTTGTCTGGCCTTTAAGGCTAAAAAACTGTTTTTACCCACAAGTCATTAAGCTTGTGAACAACACCCATGGACCCATTTACCTCTGCAGAGTTTTGTCTTTCTACAATGTTACATTGCAAACTACACACTTTATACATGCACACACCTGTTTCTTGCATCATAACTTTGTTAATTTGCAATTCATGTTGTGTTTATTTCCCTTTATGTCCTTAATTTATATATTATAGGCTGCTTGGAGGATTTATAGATAAGAATTTAATTGTACAATGTAACAGTCTGTTAAATCTAATGTTACTCCCTCCTTTATTCTTTCTTTTTCCCTATTTTTCCTTCTTTCCCCCTTGCTTTGTCTTTTCTACTAGTTTCTTATTTTTTTTTCATCTCTCAACATATTTTTTTACTCGTTTCATTCTATATTTCTGTTGTTACGTTACGTTTCCCCCCTTTTTAACTTCTCTTTCCTTCTTACTCCTCTCTCTCCTTTTTTTTTTTTTTATCTCTTAGCCTTATTCTGCATCATTCTGATCATTTTCCAGTCTCATCTTCCTTTCTTAAATGTATTTATTTTTATTTAATCTTTTCTCATGGATTGAAACTCATTTATTCCGTTTCCCCGTTTTTACTTCTTTCCACAATTCTCTTTCTGATTTTCTCCTTCAGTACTTTTAGTTTTTAAACTCGAATATCAAGAAGATGTAATCCCCCCTCACTCTTCTTTTTGTTCTTATTTATCTTGCTTTATTCTTGCGTTCTCATTCTGTAGCACCCTGCTTAACCTTTTTTGCTTTCTCTATGCAGTGAAATAGCATAGGGAGGATGAATGCATTCAGGATTGAAACTCATTCAACTATTTATTTCACTGTTCTATTTCACTAAAAGCTATATCTTTTTATAGGTTCCTTATTGATCCTACTTCATCTCCTGCCTTTTGTTATTTCCTTCTACCAGCTCCTGTAGGAAAATACTGTGATAAACACTGATCAGGCATAACTTTATGGCCACGGATCTAAGATTACATCCTTTGCTTCCAAAACAGTTCTGATCCGTTGAGCAGTAACTTCTACAGCAGCTCGTCTGTTGGATCGGTCCACACGGACCAGCCTTCGCTCCCCACGTGCATCAATGTCGCCGTTTCACCACTGTTCCTTCCTTGGAGCACTTGTGATAGATTCTGACCACTGCAGACCGGGAACATCCCACAAGCGCTGCAGTTTTGGAGATGCTCTGACCCAGTCGTCTAGACGTCACAATTTGGCCCTTACCAAAATCCTTACGCTCGCCCATTTTTCCTGCTTCTAACACGTCAACTTCGAGGACAAAATGTTCACTTGCTGCCTAATAAATATATCCCACCCACTAACAGGTGCCATGATGAAGAGATAATCAGTGTTATTCACTACACAGGTCATACTGGTATAATGTCATGTGAATGCAATCAGTGAGAGATGATTATACCTTTAATCCCCACTGACGGTGCTCCTGCTGCAACAGCTGACAAAGCATATTCAATCTGAACCAGCTTCCCTGAAGGGCTAAAACACATTAATTATAATTCAATTAAAACAGATAACCAACATTCAAATATAATCCATCCATTAGTTTTCCTAAACCGAAACCGAAACCAATTTACCGCCCACAAAGCCTAAACCATTTCTACAGAATGTAATGGATTAATATATTATTTATTTTTTCCTTCCACATTATATTTTAAAGCATTTCAACTATTTAAGCAAACTACCATTTTCAAAATCTATTTCAGCTCTGCTTTAACTAGGAAAACAGAGCCGCTGTATATGGCTGTATCCCAAATACATCCATATTGAACTCCGAGTGCACTCGTCATAACGGTAAAGCCTGTTCTATGCAGTGCACCACTATAGGGAGGGTGAATGCGTTTGGGATTCTACAGCACCCAATGAACAGTGACTCTGCATCACTTTCTAATTCGCTATTATAGGTGTTTCTTTATGATTTTGAGATATTCACGGCCTACTACATGTTTAAATTATTATCTAAGCTTCAATAAAAACCCGAAACAAGCACTTTAACAAAAATAAACCCCGAAAATTGTATTCATTTACCTGAATGTAGTTAGGGAAAAACTGTACCCCCTTTCCGCCATTGCTGCTGTTTCACTCTAAAGGAAGTGACGCCATGGGTTTGACAGGAAAGATTAACCTGCTTATGGGTAATGAAGTCTAAATGGTTAAAACCGCAAAGGATTAGTAGCAAAATCGATATTTTTGTTCATATTCATATTTTTTATATTAACTTTAGAGATTATTAAATTCTGTTTACTGCTGAGCTGCGTTGTCAAAATGGGAAACACGCTATTCACGCAGTATTAATGTACAATTTAGAACTACAACTTCCAATCATGAACTAGAGTAAGAATATGCGCGTGCGCATTTGGCGACTCTTGGCTGAGTGACCGTGAGGATGTTGTAGTGTGTGTGCTGGTCTCTGTAAATACAACATAATGTCGCTGATAGGATTTTTCCGGTTTCTTAGATGTTCTTTACAACAGCTGGAGTCCAAGTTAATACAGACTGCAGGGTTTAATGATAAATTAGGTAAGTAACAATCGAAACAATAAGAAATGTTTAATAAGTCAACCTAAAAGGGGCAACATGGTGTCGCGGCACGGTTGCCAGATTGACAAGGACATCGTATATTTTTTAAATGCATATTATTTTCATTGATTATATTATTACGATTCAATTAAACACACCAACGAACATATTTTGTATTAGATTCAATCTTACAGAAGCAGGAGAAGATGTTTTCTGTTCTAACAGAAATATTTAAATTCGTATTGGAATGGAAATATTCTTTCCAATCTGGCAACCTGATTTGTATCGTTATCAAATATGTGCTCAATACTGTTATTGGTTATGCCACTTATGTACCAGATGTGTAATACTTTATCTTATGTCCACAAAAATAATTCTTTTTCTTATGATTTTTGCAATTTGTCTGCCTAGGTCCTGCTTTGGCAGTGAATGGACCCAGCCTTCTTCCTCACCCTCAGCAAATAAGAGATGAAGAGAGCTCTGAGCCCAGTTTCCTGGACAGCATCTTCTGGATGGCTGCACCCAAAAAGAGGCGCACCATCGAGGTGAACCGCTGCAGAAGACGAAACCCAAATAAACTGATCGAAATCAAGGCAAGTCTGTGAAATGTGGCACGAAAAAGCATTATCATTTACATTGGATTTTTGTGTGAAAAAAATTTCTTAAATATAAACTGATTTATTTTCCTTAGACAAACATCGAGCCATGTCCAGAATGTGGGAACCTTAAACAGAAGAATATTCTCTGTGGGTTTTGCTATGAGAAGGTCCAAAAGGAGACGGCCATGATACGGAAACAGATTGAACTTATGGAAGGCCGCCCTCACAATGCACCTACTATGGAGACTGTGGTGCTGTATGAGAACGAAGTTCCTCGTGAAGTAGACAAGGAAAAGAGAATAGTGGAGCGAAGCAGAAAACGCCCCTCCTGGTTTAACCTGTAACTTACCCTGAGCTTCTTTTTTTGTATAATATGTTCAATATTAAAGTACAGAATCTGTAAAACTGCATTTATGTTTCGAAAGTCTTTCTTTTGCTGCTACTATTCAAACCAGTATTAAATATGACAGATATCAGGTATGTTTAAAATGAAAAGACAGGGTTAAAAGCAGACCAAAGCCAAACTGAAGGATTTCTGTATCGTTTGTGTAATTGCTTTGTGGATACCGGCATACTGCAGGGTGTTTTTATATATTAAGTAGGCCCAATTTTAAAGTAATTGAGAGTGTGTTAGAGAAGTGAAGAAAAGAGTGCAGGCAGGGTAGAGTGGGTGGAGAAGAGTGACAGGAGTGATTTGTGATAGAAGAGTATCTGCAAGAGTGAAAGGGAAAGTTTATAGGACTGTGGTGAGACCTGAAATGTTGTATGGATTAGAGACAGTGGCATTGAGTAAAAGACCGGATGTGGAGCTGGAGGTAGCAGAGCTGAAGATTTTTTTGGGGAGTGATGAGGATGGACAGGTTTAGAAATGAGGGACAGCGCATGTGGGACGTTTTGGAGACCAGGTGAGGGAGGCGAGATTGAGATTGTTTGGACATGTGCAGAGGAGGGTCATGGGGTATATCAGTAGGAGAATGCTGAGGATGGAGCCACCAGGAAGGAGGAAAAGAGGAAGGCCAAGGAGGTTCATGGATGTGATGAGGGAAGACATGCAGATAGGTGGTTTGAAAGAGGCAGATGTAAAGGACAGGGTGGTATGGAGCTGGATGATCTGCTGTGGCGACCCCTAATAAGAGCAGCCAAAAGAAGAAGAAGTAGGCTCATTTCCAAACTTGTCTATTCTATTAGGTTTTTCTGATTTATTTTATTCGCCCAGTACATGATTGTCATAAAAAACACAAACTTTGGGCCAGAATTCTGATATGCCGGCCTAGCCATTCAGATTTTTTTACATTTAGATAAATGTTTTATAAAATCTATTATATCGCATCATTAAAAATGCTGATGTGGCTTTAGTCAAAGCACATCCTCTGTGTGGAAGGTCTGGCAGCTGTGTAAGAGTTCAGAGGAAAAATACCAGGCTGGTCTGTGCTGAATGTAGTAGTAACTCTAAGCACTCTAAGTAGGGGCTACAACAACATAACCCTACACCAGGTTCCTGATGTAATAAAGGAATGTAAAGCTATCATTGCCACAGAAAACTGGACAGTAAAATATTAGGGGGGGGAAAGTCTCTGACCTCATGCTCTACCCATGACAGATTAATATAAAACAGAAGCTTTGTGTGTGAATTTCTTCATAAGCAATCGTGTGAGCCGGTCAAGAAAAAAACAATCAAATCAATACAGTAGAATCGATCTACAGTCTCTTAAGGTTGTCCATCTTATAGAACTGATATGATCGTGTACTTTTGTTAATATTACAAATTGCTAGTACAACTTGTGTACTTATGTAAGTTCAGAGGTGGGAAGTAATAAAGTACAAATACTTTGTTACTGTACTTCAGTAGATTTTTCTGGTATCAGTACTTTTTACTTTCACTCATTACATTTTTTACACAAATATCTCTACTTTCTACTTCTTACACTTTCAAACCAGACACTTTAGTTTTTATCTATTCAGTGACATAATTTTTTTTCTCATCGCGTTTCTTGTCTTTGTGTGGCTTCTTCAATCGACCACTGGTGTATCATTTTCTGGCTCTCACACATCACAGACGTGGTCTAGACGTGGATGAGACAGAGGGAGTCAGTGATGTAAACATGACTGAGAACAGACACATTCCTGATCATCATCATCTTTTCTCTGATTGTGTTCTATATGGTGGTTGTTCAGCCTGGATACATTTATTAGATAACATAATTAGAAATTCTTTTGTATTAATATATAAATATGATGTGAGGTCCAGTTACCAGCATGGCACTAAAACAGGTAGTAGTAAAGACTCCTTTTTACTGAAGTACATGTCAGAGCCCAAAACTTTTTACTTTAACCTGAGTGAAAAAGTGCAGTTCAACTTTTACCAGTCTTTTAAAACATAAGTATTTGTACTTCTACTTAAGTGAAGGATGTGTGTACTTCAGCCATCTCTGTGTAAGTTCCCCCTGTATATACAATCATCATGCACATAAAAACTGTATATTATTATTTTGCACTGTTTTATTTTGTTAATGCACCTTAATGTGCAGTTCTCAGATTCCCCCCTTAAATGCATTAGTGTATTATAGCTTTTTTTCATAATTGTAATAATTGGGCAAATAATAATAATAATAATAATAATAATAATAATAATAATAATAATACATAGATGCATATAAATCATAATAAAGTAATAATTACTAATAACAATAATGATAATACTTTGTTGCCTGTATTTTGTTGTATGTCTGAGAACTGACTGCTGTAACAAACATTTACCTTTGGGATTAATAAAGTACTCTACTTATCTAAAAAAGTAAATTTAAGGGAAAGATGGATGTTAATAGAACCATTAAAACCTACGTTTATTGCTGTATATTTAATAATAATAACAATAACGATCATCATTTCATGACTATTCAAATCTAACTCTTGTTTTGCCGCACCAGCATAACGTGCATTTATAAAGGTCCCGTCATTGGATTATACCAATTCGCTCTGTAACATGGGGGTAATCCAAACTTAAACCAATAGCACTGCATTATCAGTAAAAATAAGTTTGTGCACTTTTAAACAAATAACTATATGAACAGTATATACAAGTATGTGTAGAATTTTTAATTAAATAATTGTCTATTTTCAGTGAAAAAACGACATTTAAAACAGAATACACCCCCCCCGTGTCAAGATAAACACGTCTGTTTTTGCGTTTGCTGCGTAAATAACGTTCACAGCGTAACATTGAACGAAGCGCCTTAAAGAAGAGACGAGTTTTTGGGCATTTCCCCCCCCTAAGGTGAGCAGATGATTGTTTATAAAAGCGTAATTTATTATCAAAAACCGTTGCTCGGTGTAAAAATAAATGCACAGATAATTAATATTGATCCGAGGAGCAAATTAGCATTAATTAGCACTGTAATACAAGGGCTCCAGGCGTAACCTGAGACTGGTTTAGTCATGTTTTTGCCTGTATGTTTTAATGAAGCCTTTATTTACTGTGTGGTTCGAATTTTGGTGCATTTTTCCCAAATGCACCAAAATATATTTTTGCATAACATCTGGAGAATGACAGTGGACATTTAAACATAATCTTATATAAATCAATGAATCAAAATGAAACACTGATAGGCCCAAGTGAGCAAACTGTATGAATGATCTGTTTGTTTGTTTGTTTGTTTGTTTGTTTGTTTGTTTGTTTGTTTTGATAAATAATCCTCTGAGTAAAATCATTTTGCATTTGACTTCCAGACTATCTCCATGAACAACCTGAATGATCCTCCTGGATGGAATATAAGGCCAGTACCCAATCAGGGTCCTGATGGAGGGAAGTGGAACTACGCACTGTTAGTGCCAATGCTTGGCCTTGCTGCTTTTCGTGAGTATCTAAGCGAAGGTTGATGCTGTGATCCAAAAGTGTGTCGCCTGGACCTAAAAAAGTCATCGCTTGAATAGTTGCTGCCATTTTCCATCTTATTTTCCAGGGAGATTGTTTCCTTTTTGTTAGATTTTCTCCCAGATTTAGGCAGAGCAACTCGAGACTCAGGGTGTGTCCCAAAGCACAGTCTTTCAAAACACAGATGAGTCATGAGGACAAGCCGTAAAAAATCAAAACCTGTCTGGATCGCTCATACATTACTTTATATATTCTTATGAATCAAATGCTGACTGTATTACATTATTACAATATTACGTTCACAATGACGCATTTAATTCACTTTCATTACTGTCTTGCAGTAGTGCCGTGCTGAAACGCAAATATGTTATAATAATTATTTAAATTATAGCACAGTAAATTATAGAAGAGCATACCCATGTCATGATATTAATATAGAAGAGCATATGCATGTCGTGATGGTGACCTTAAAGAGTCCGCCCTACGTTGAAGTTGATGTTGCAGAGCAAACCTATGTCGAGATGATGTTTTGAGCATCTCCATGTTGTGGTGTTGATATACGAGCGCATGCGCATGTTGTGATGGTGATCTAGAAGGGAATGCCCATGTTGTGATGCTAATATAGAAAAGCATACTCATTTTGTTGTGTTGATCTATAAGAGCGTATCCGTGTTCTGAGCTTGCCCATGTTATGATTGTGAGGTAGAAGAGCATACACAGGTTGTAATGGTGCCATGAAAGTGCATACTATATATAGAGAAGAGTGATGGTGATATAGGTCTGGAAGAGCAAACCCGTTTTGTGAGATTGATCTAGAGGAGCACACGCATGTGGTGGTGGCGGTGATCTAGAGGAACATACCCATGTCGTGGCAGTGATCTAGAGGAGCTTACCCATGTTCTGGTGGTGAACTAGAAGAGCATGTTGAGTTATGTTGCAATGGTTATCTAAAAGTGCATTCATGTGTTGTGATTGTTTGAGAAATCCACTGATTTAATAATAGCTTGTGTATTTACCTCTCTTTGATCTTGTTGTAGTTTTTTTGGTATAATCCTCCTGATAAAAAGATGTATATATTCACTTCTGCAACCTGACAGGTTGGATCTGGACACGTGAGTCGCAGAGGCAGATTGAAGAAGCAAAAAGCAAGTTCGAGGGGGATGTGGCTGCCATCGGCAAAGACCTGGATCTCAAGTATAAAGATACGCTGACAGAGAACCGGCGCACGGCCGCCCTCCTGGAGCTGGAGCTAGAGAAAGCCCGTCAGCGGGTAGAGGGCTACAAGAGGGCCCTGGCCTCACAGAGCCAGCATCTCATGGAGGAGCGCAAGCAGCTGCAAAAGGAACGTGACGATCTAGAAGAGGAGAAGAAGCACGCCCTGCAGACGGGAGCAGCCGGGCTGGCGCTTCATGCGGCTCTGCAACAGGAAGAGAAATGGCAACAGAGAGCCGAGGTTTTTCTACAGGATGTGGAGCAGCAGCTGGTGGAGAGGCAGAACGCCTTCTGCAGCCTCCTGCTGCCCAGAGATCGCAGACGGGAGATCGAGAAAGATCTGCTGCTCAGAGTGGCAAAGGACCCGGCGGCAGCGGAGTTGGGCTTGGAGGATGACATCAAGGACATTTTTAAGAACGAAAGACACTGCGCAGACATGCTGAATATGGACAGGAGGAAAAACGGGAAGCTGATGTGGCTGTATCTTAAATACTGGAGGCTGCAGGTTACGCTGCAGAAACACACAAGAGCAGAGGACAGGCTGAAAGGGTCACTGCCTGATGTCAAGTGACTTTAAAGGGAAACTGAAACTTGATTTTAACTTCATGGGTTGCCAATAGTGTGTGGCAGTTCTCATTTGCACTGATGAATATGTTCACTTTATGGTCAAAAGTATTGGGACACCTGACCTTTTTTCCATATGTGGTGGTTCTTGTGGTTCATCAACTGTAACCACAAAACTGGAGGCATACAATTGTACAGGACTTGTTTGGATACGGTGTAATACATTTTTGCGTTCACTTGAACTTAGAAACCCAAACCTGTTCCAGCATGGCGATTCCCCTGTGCACAAAGCGAACTCCATGAAGATCTGGTTTACATGTTTTGGAAAGGAAAATCTTGAGTCACCTTCAGTTCTGATCTCATTCCTACTGAACACCTTTGGGATGAATGTGAATGCTGACTGCATCCAGGGCCTCCTCACCTCACCTACAGCAGTACCTAACTCTACTAACACCCTTGTGGCTGATGAACACGAATGTCCACAATCACACTCCAAAATCTAGAGGAACATCATCTCAGAAGAGTGAAGGGAATTATGAGAGAAAATTGGGAATAAATGTGAAATGCGATGCTCAAAAAGCACATACCATACTTATGACCAGGTGTCCGCAAACTTTTGACAATATAGTGTACATACAGATCGAAAAATTAAAGAAAGATTGTGTTTCTGGTATCCACTTGTCTTTTTAGAGTGAAGCGTCTATTAAATTGACAGAAGGTTCTGAATGATCACCTTTCTTTCTATCATGAAAACCTTTTATCCAAGATGTCCCATTGCTGTAAATCGTGTTTTGAGCTTCACCGTCATCCGATCTCAAGATCTGTGGGCACGCACCTCTCGCACTTTGCTCTCTTCCACACAGTTCCAGAGAATCCGTGAGGGTGTTTTTGTGGCTCATTATGACCCAAAACGACTAAAATCACTTCTTCAATATTTACCCTTTGTTTTTCTAACTTTGTTAGAAAAGGGGGTGTTACTAAACCTACTGACAATCATTTAAAGTAATACTGCTTCTGTAAGTCTTTTCTGCTGTTCAGCATGAAATTGTAGCTGTTTCATCTGGCCTTTTTTTTTTTTTATTTCTACAGATGTTCATCTCTGCAATAAAAAGTAAAAAATTCTTTCATCCAAAATAAAAATGTACTGTCTTTATTGAATTCATACATTTCTCCTTCTTCTCATACACAGAGCACACAAAGTAATTACAGCATTATATCAACTTTACATTTATACATGTATAAGAAGTCACGCCAGGCTTGCTCATCTGGGATAAATAAACATTTAAAGCTGCTTTGAGACAAAGTCCATTGTGCTATAGAAATAAACTTGAATTGAATATGATGTCACCAATATTGCAATTAAACACAAAAAATTAATATCGCAATCATAAAAGACAAAAAAAGTTTGCAGGATTGAGAAGAAATGTTTTATTAGCCAGGAATTTACACGTTTTCATAACAAAAGTTATATGATGACTTTCCTCTAGATGGCAGTATATGATTTCAAAACCTAAATCCTCACTGTACAGAGGTAATAAAAGTGCTGCACAGCACTGCTTCACAATTAAGTGACCCCATTATACACAGAAGGAAATATGTTTTGGAATATTTGGGGGCTGAAATGTTGGGTCAGGGTGAACCCTGTTCCTTCATCCTGCCAGCATTACAATAAATTAAAAATTCCAGATGTTACACTCAGAGAAGTCATGACCAAGCATTTTTTTTACCGAAATCTGCTCAATTGGGACAGCATTTTACTAGTTCTAGAAAATTATTGAACGCGAATGTCCACAATTTCTACACAGACATGCTAAATGATTGTCTTTGTGTCTCGATTTATAAAAACCATAATAACAATCTTTAACAAAATCTTACAATTGTATATTCTGCATTGTAATATATCTATATACACATCTAATAAAAACATATTACAGCAGGTTAAACATAAATACATATATAAACTGTATAGACAAAAGTTTGCCAAAACCTTATAATTTGTATAATTTGTGGTTTTTAAACATCCCATTACAATTACATGCAGTTCTTCCCCCAAATCTTACCACAAAGATGGAGGCACACAATTATAAAGGATGTCTGTGGATAAGTTCTCTAGCAGGCGGTTCAAGATCTTTTCCTCTAACCTATGTAAAACAATCTTCCTAGAGCTGGCTTTGTGCAGAGGGGCATGTCATACTGGAACAGTTTTGGGTCTCTTAGCTCAAGTGAAGAGGAAATTTAATATAACTGCATCCAAAAACATCCTATAGATAAACACACAAAGTGTGTACTATGGTAGTCCTTCATCTTTGTGGTAACAGTTTGGAGAGGAACCACAGATGGCCAGATGGCCCCAAACTATTATATAATATATAACAATCATTTGTGACATTATTTTATATGTAGATTGAGTTCTTCTTGTTAAACTGTTTCTCAAGCATGTTCTCTCTCAGCACCACTGCTGCTACATGAATATGACGTATCACAACACTACGGAGACCGAGGCATGTCCTGAGAGTCACATAGAATACAGATTAACATGGCAGAGGTAGAGCTGTAACTTCCTGCAGACAGAACAAGTCAAGAAAGTCTGGTTTTATTTAATTTTTTTCTTTCTTTTTTTTTTGTTGCACCACATAGTCATGTTTGTGAAAGGGCCATGAATTAGTCAGAAGACACTTAAGTAAAGGTATGATTGGCTGTTTGTCTGAACCGAAGACATAAAAGCGAACTATCTGTACCATACTGACTTGTATAGCATCATATTTTTTTCCATTGCAACATATTGCATCGTGTGGAATCAAGTCGAAATCAGATTGCACTGCATTGTAATAGGGGTGAACCGTATCGAATCGTTGCGTATCATTGGCTCGAATCAAGATACAAATCAAATCAGCTTCAGTTATGGAGATGCACATCCATAATACATATAGGAAGAATCGATGACTTGTGTATTTAGATTATACATACTGTATATTTTTTTTATGACAAAGCGATGTAATCGAACGGTTCATCCTGAACGCTTTTATTTTTTTTATACCACAGGAATCTGGAAAAAAAAATTGAAGTTTTTAATTGATAACACATCAGCATGCTGTATTATGTGACATTTGTACATGTCACAGAACGTTCACAAATCAACTTCCTGTTTTCACTTACATTATTCCAGCTATAAATCATCATTCCCTCACCAGTCTCTTTTTCATTTCACTCTCTCTCTCTCTCTCTCCTAAAACACTCAGTTTTCTATTCTGGGAACTTTTCTATGTCAATTAGAAATGATTCAGTCCTTCTTTGTCAAATTCCAGCACCATTTTTAAATGTTTGATAATAAGACTGACTATTATGAGCATCCGCTATGCAAGTCCTTGTATAAATAATACTACAGAAATGATAACGTATTAGAACAAGCGCATTAATATATACATTTAATTTGTCTTTCAGTCGAAACTATTGTCAGACCTGCTGTTCTAGCAAATTAATCAACAACTTCTGATCTAATCTAATCAGATTCAAGACTCCAATCGTGCTGTAATATAATAAGTAGTAATACTAAAAGATTGAACACTCAGTGTGTTGCACTATAGGTAGCTGTAACTGTTGTTCTTCAAGTCCGCTGAAAGTCACGTGCCAAGTCTCTCGCTGGTGAAACAAGTGTGCGGAATCGAAACTCTCCACTCTCAGGTTGTATCGCATCTTCCCCACCGGGCCATAGAACTTTCTTCTGACTCCAGGTCTTCTCTGTGTCTCCAGGCGAAAGCTCTCTGGTGTCTGATGGAGTGCTGAGGTTCCTGGGCACGAAGATCTGTATGGGTAGCACGCTTTTTTCATACGGTAGATGATACTCACGCAGCTTTGTTCCATCTTCACCGACACGATAGGTCTGATTAAGGAACCGGCGAACTACAAAATGACGCACACGCTTCCGTTCATAAGACTCCTTTCGTGCTGAGTCTCTCTCACTGAGTGTATCTCTGGAAAAGATAATGGTTTAATTAGAAATTTATTTTTAGATATCAATCATAATAAGCATTAATTAGCGCAAGACTAAAAACTCTGAGATCTTGCAGTTATTTGTTTTTATATCTCTAAAATACACTTACCGGTCAATTTAATAGGAACACTGTATACCTGTTTGTTCATGCAATTATCTAATCAGCTGGTCATGTGGCAGCAGCACAATGCATATAATCTTGCACATTCAGGACAGTGATAAGATAATGTTCTCATCAGACATAAGAATGAGGGACAGATATTGATCTTATTTACTGTAGCATGTGCATTGGTACCCGTCTGGCTGGTTTGATTGCATTAGAAAGTCCTGAAATTAGCCTGCACAACAGTCTAGTGTTGACAAAGAATGGTTAATAAAACAAAGCAGTTTCTGTGGGCAGAACTATTTGTCTTGTTGATGATAGAGGTGAGAGGAGAATGGCCGTACTGTACTGGTTGAAGCTGACATGAAGTGTATGGTAATTGAAATAAAAACTCTTCACTGCAGAGGTTTTAGAATACTAGTACATATACTGTGTGTATATATATATATATATATATATATATATATATATATATATATATATATATATATATATACATAAACAAAAGTTAATATTTTTGCAATAGTTTGGAGAGGAAACATAGTTTGAAACATAGTTTGGAGAGGAAAATCTGCTAAATAGCTCTGACCTTAACCCTATTGAACACTTTTGAATTAGAACACTGGCTACACCCCAGGTTTCCTCACAACACCTGACTTTAGGAAGGCCCTTCTGGACACCTGACTAGTTGTATATCAGTGTGTATCAAGGAATATTATCTTGAATATAGTGTATGCTTTATGTTGTTCATGTGACTATTACTTCAACATGCAGTAACAATTTAAAGCAATAGCAGTAGAGTGAGAATATTAGCCATTTTGCCACATATTAAAAAAGACTTGACAGAATATAAAGTATTGCCCATGTTATTTATTGATAGTCTCTAATAAAACATAATGAATGCCCTCAGATTATACTAATAATATAAAACTGCTATAAAACTAATAATAAAACTGCTGTTAAATGACTACAAGAAGAAATCTTGGATTAAATTGTACTCACTAGATCACCCAAATCCTTCCTTATATTCTAAACATATGATTTCAGTTTACACTCTAAATAAAATAGAGAGACATACTTGAACTCTGGTCTTGTCTCCATCACCAGGTCTAACCAGTTCGCTTCATATGATTCCCTTTTACTCTCGTCAACTTCTTTCACGTCGCTGTAAGAGTTGACCAGAAGAGACCCGGGGGTTTGGCTCAGGCAATGCATCTTCTTTAAAATACATCAAATAAGAGGTTATGATTGTGACTGTTAACTAGCAAGCGATGGTAACTTTAATTTCTTGTGGTCCTTAAATAACCTGGTGCTGCTATTTTTGGAATCGGATCTCATGATAAGTGTGTACTGATTGGCGTACCCTATGGGCAGAAAAACAAATCCCAAGTGCTTTTTACTAACATGAAGAGGGCAGTTCCATCAACACAGCCACTCAGCACATCTCAGCCTTCTCAACTTCAGCTCATTATGACTTTATGGTTATTGCTAACGTGCAACATTCGGTGATGAGATTTTAAACAGTTACATCCATCGACAATTACAGCACCATTAAAAAACATGACTAAGATCCCTTCACATTATAATGCATTTTATTTCTTACTATATCTATAAAAAAAATTATTTTAGAAAACTCATTCTTGTGGTAGTCATGTATTTTCAGGTATATTTTTAAAGGTTTTTTGTTTTAGTAAATAACATTTGTAAACCTCACAAATTATCCTAATGCTCAATTTGCAAATGACCTTGATATTAAAGACCTGAGCGTCTCGGGTTTCTGAGCAGGCCTGGCTATTAATAGCACAAGACACAGATTTCTCTGACACAACCGATGTAGTGGAGTCACTATTTTCTGTCAGTTGTCAGCGTTTCTTGCAGGGTACATACCCTTCGGTGACGTGGATGTGCTCTTCGGACACTTTCTCCATCACTGCTGTTACTCATATTCATAACACAAGGACACACACACACACACACACACGCAGGTGTGTACATAACCCTTGTCTAGTATTGTTGATAAAATACAGGAGTGTTTATAGATATAAGTGTGTATAGCACAGTGCCAAAAAGTTGTTGTCACATGTGTCTTCAACATGGATCATTTGTTATTTTAATGTTTCTACTGGGAACTGCTATTATTAGTTGAAAAATAAATGCTTTATTGCCATATGTGGCACATTATAATGTCTTAAGAGCTAATATTAATCCAGTTATAGACAACATAAACATCTCTGAACTTTTGTTGAAGATCCCAGTGGAAGACAGCAACCAAGGTGGTGGAAGATATGAATGGCTTCTGTGGGACACCAGTAGAAATTCAAGTATCCCAAGAATCCTTGAAGCACTCTATGGAGCAAGGTTTGGGCGTCCACAAGTCTAGCACTGTCTGAAGTTAATCTTTGGATCCTACTCAAAAAAAAGGTTGAAGCTAATTAAAGTGTTTCAATGTGTCCAGGTTGTTGCGCTGGAGGTATCTTTCCTGTTAATTGCAGGACCATCTGTGCTTCCCCCAAATGACCAATGTCTGTTCTTCCAGGGACACAGAACGAAGATATCATATATACAAGTCAAACTAAGCATAATGAGAAATGGGTAAAATATTCACCAAACAGGCATAACATCATGACACTATAACATTATAAAAAGTGATCTGTCTGTCTGTCTGTCTGTCTGTCTGTCTGTCTGTCTGTCTGTCTATCTATCTATCTATCTATCTATCTATCTATCTATCTATCTATCTATCTATCTATCTATCTATCTATCTATCTAATATCAACACAGCACAGGCATGAAGACAAGATGTAAATCACATGCTACCAAGACTCAGGTAAACTATGCACAGGAAGTGATTGTAAAGCAGGGTGTGGCTAACAGACCAAACAAAACCACAAGCAAATTTCGTATTATAAAAAAGGTGGAGCTTGATACCTACATTCAAATACAACAAATACCACATTGGGCACATTTAAAGTTCATGGCAGCCATGAGAACCTCCAGATAAGAAGCTAAAACCAGCTATAATTTAGAAAATACTGTATATGTCACAAAATAGTGTACAACCTGTCAGGTTTTAATGACATAAATTGCTTTATAAGTGTTAAACATTGATTAGTTGGGAAATTCCTGTTTGCGAAAGCGTTGTTTCGAATTACGTGCCAACGAGTGCAAGCAGAACTATCAGAACCATATCAGCTGCATGAGTCCTGTTCCCGTGCCAAGCACTTGTGCTGTAACTGGAGCTTTGGTCTAGAGCAGATGACAAGTGCAATATGAAGTTTTTTCATTAAATGATGGATGGCGAAGTGCAGAGAGACCTAGTAGGTTATGTTCTGTTGCTCTTGAAGTCGGACAACAACATTTCCAATAAAAGTTTTTGGCATGTTTAAGAAATTACTGTTGCATATTTAATTAATGAAGTGCATAAAATCTTTTATGGGACTGCATGCCGACATTTATGGTATGAATACTGAATCCAGAGTCAAAATTAAAATCATTATTGCATTTTGATTGGAGTTCAAATTATGATGACATCCATAATGTTGGGAAATTTGAATTCACTATTTGGTCCTGAAAATTTCAAAATGTTTTAGTGCAACGATGCTATATTTGAGTGTTTGCTCTATGCAAGAATGTGGTAGCATATTTCAAGGAACTTTATTTATGGAAATATTGCTTTTTGGATATCGCAAAACTGGTAAAACTGCCATACGAGTATATGGCCAACCTCAATAAACTGATGCATGGTGAAGTGTAGAACAACCCAGAAAGGGTCTATTTCAAATATTGCATTATTTCTTAGCTTTGGAGTTGGACAAGAAGTTATGGACCAAATATTAAAGCTGTAGTTGGTACAACAATAGAAGTTAAAATAAGGTCTGAGTAAACCAGACAGTCACAAATGACCCAGTTCAGGACTAAAATAGCATGTTTATCTGGCAAAGACTTTAGAGATCTTCGATATATGAACAAGCATCCTGGAGCTCTATTCTATGCAGCAGGCATACCTTGTTAAGGGTCATGGCTTTAAAATACTGAGTTGAGACATGCTCATGATTGTATTTTGATTCCTATTCTCACTTGCTGCTGCAGTAATTCTGTCCTACCTTTTCGTCCCCTGCAGCTATTATTTAAATTTACCCACCAGGACCTTGATCACAATACAATGGTTACTGATTATGAATAAATATGCCATTTCTTTGTCCTATAAACCCCATATCTGACTGTGCATACAATCTACCAACCCCAGCTTTTTTTGTCCCAATATCCACCTCTCTATGGCAGTGACTGTATTTGTTCGATTTTCAAAACAAGCCGAAAGGGCAGAGATTTAAAAGATCATCCCCGGCAGGGGGGTGCTGCTGTCTTACAACATTGATGGTTTGAAATCGCATACACGGTACACTTCAATGTGTTTTCAAGCTGACTTTATTACACATGTCACGTCCCTCGAAATCTCGGCTTACTCTTTTTTCCATTTGCCTAAATCTAAGGTGCTCCCGAAGCCTCTGTTGGGCCAGTGCAATGGAAATGAATGTTGTCATCACCTCATGTGATCTCTACGCATGAGGTGTAACTCTATCTGTCATGTTGAGCAGTTTTATTAGAATATGACATCAATGCGATACAGTAATCCAGTTACATATGAGGCTGAATATGGCAGGAATAGTTGGAATTCAAGATTCAGAGCTGTCCGGTTTCATTTACGTCAGAGACAGAGACACTAAAATGTCCAGCTTCTCTACTCCTTAAAAAAGTGGGTGACATATTGAAATAAGAAAATGATGAAGAACAACAAGAAGATAGTCATACATTTCTAATTTCAAGACATTTTCTCCCACAGAGTCTTAACAATGTAACATATGTAGTGACTCTCTAAAATGCATTTAACTCTCTATATACATGATCCTGAGCTCAGGTGATTGTTTGTGTAAAGTATCGCACTTTCTAACTGTACCTCTGTTGAAGATATCATTAAGTCTTAACACTCCTCTACCCACATCTGCATTTTTAATCCAAAAAAAGAGTTCAAATAAATTTCAAAAAATTAAAATAACCAGCTTTTGTTGAAGGTAAATAAAAAATATTGCTCTTTTTTGAAATTCTTTGGTCCATCAAATCAGCTCTGAATATTTGGATTTCATTTATCTAAAATAATTTACTTAAATACCCTTTAAATACTAATTCTAGAAATAGTTCTTCTACCTTGTCACATGATACTGTAACTGTATTTGTCATTTTTAGAAAGATTGCTTTCCTACTTTTTTGTTTTGTTTGATTTTTGCTTTATTTGCCATGTTGAAGAGTCTGTTAGTAGTGCAGCATTGATGTGTACAAATTGATGTGTATTTTAGGGAATAAAACCTCACAGATCAATGGGTTTTGACTTTTCACTAACATGCGTCTTAGTGTCGAGATCTAGTGCATTGCTCTGCATTCAATGAGTCAAATACTTAAGTACTGTTCAAATCAGATACTCTGTTACTCATATTAGAGTCATTTTGGACTTTTAACTTGCAATAAAGTAAGTTTTGCAGTAAGGTATCTATACTTTGACTTTAGTATAATATTATTGTGTCTGGTATGATTTTCAGGTACTCTTTACATCTCTGATTCCCACTTTGTGCCAGTTTTTCCAGGCAGGCTCCAGATTCATTACAGTTGGATAAAGAAATTACTGACTGAATATTGAATATAATGGAGTGGATATTTCTGACGTTACTGAAAAGCATGAGTCATATGCAGTAGTTCCCCAAACGTTTGAGTAACTGGTAGACAGAACTGTCAGTAAACTCTGAAAAAGAGGAACATCGATGTTTGTGCTGTTAATCTTCTAAGAAATCTGATTCATGCTGAATCTGTAAAACCTGTAAAGCCGTACAGTCTAAACAGTCAAACTGTTACCACGGAGAAATATAACCAGTCTGGGTGGTGTTTTTTTTGTTGTTGTCTTAAAAAAGCAGTTTCAAAATCCCAAAGTGATGTTCTGAAGGCTGTAAAGAATATTGCTTTACTTTTCCTAATATTATAAATAGCTTTCCTAAAAGAAACGTCTGCAGCCCGACACCCAGCCTAATATCTGAGCAGCAAAACGGATGTCAGCTTTAATCCTTCAAGGTCACTTAGGCCCTGGGGGATCTTTTACTGTCTCTTTCCTTTTCTCTCTCCACACACACACACACACACAAAGATCGTTTTTGTCTCTTTGCTCCACTTCTATTTTCCACTTAATCATAGTTTTTCAGTGCAATTTATGGCAAAACAGAGACAGCAGACGAAGAGCTGGATTTCCTGAAATGTGATGCGATGATGTAAACAATTTCTCAGTAAAAATCACAAAAGCAATAAATCAGCTATACCTCAATTACTTCTGAGAATAATATTAAGTGTATTATCATACATATGAAACACAGCTGATGACCCAGATCATTTTCTATGTAATAAAGTGAGGACAACTTAGTCAATTGGAAAACTCATTGAGAAACAGAAAGTCCTGTACGGGTGCATCAGTCGTGCAGAGACATTTGAAAGTCTCCAGAAATGTAAAAAATTCCAGTGTTTAATTAAATGAGCTCCTTCAGCAACACAAAATAACAGAGTTCAATTCACTCTTATAGTGATGAAGTAATATTAATTGACGTAAACCCCAACATACAGCATCACATTACTGTGTTGTACAGTTGCTGACTGTAGCCTGAAAGCTGCAGAGTTTCGTCTGCTCCCCACTTCACTATAAGTGGAAAGATACTGCATGATATGAGCTGGGGGACTTTTTCTAAAGCCACTAAAGTGTTTAAAATTGCATATTAATGTCGTTACACCTAAAAACGTATACCCAACCCAATCGCTAGTACAACAGCCATGTTAATGTGACTGCTGTAACACCGGATTCTGTGACATCCAGCTGTGTAATAATCCTCTTCAAAACTGGAACGGCAAAGCCAATTAATTTGACTTTGCTGTAAGCTGAAAACATTCGGGTTTAAAAATCAAAAAACGTATATGAGATGAGCTTTTAGGATTTTTTTGTTGTTGCTATGTATGCCTAGATGTGTTAACATAAACATAGAACCTTTTGTATTTCTAGGCAGGCAAAATATAGAAAAAGATAATGCTAATTAATGTATGTAACCGTTGCATGTTGCTGCTTGCCATCATTTGATGCTTTTTCAGGCTTTTACCTGTTCAGAATTGATTAAGGTTGCTCACTTCACTCTCCTCTTCAGGAGCTGTATTAAATGATAAGCTGGGCCAAGGTTTGGTGACCAGTCTAAAACATTCCACTTTTCCCTGGATAAAGTCATTAGTAAAGTTGCCAGTATGTTTTGGATCATTGTCTTTCTGCTTGTAAATTGCCAGACAAAATGTCTTCTGAATTCATTTTGCTGCAAACATCCTGAGTTACACAATCAGAAAAAGATTAGTGAACCCTTTACAGAAGTACTGTGCTAACCAAGCCTTGACACTACCACCACCATGTTTCACTACCACCACCATGTATCAGCTTTTGAGGCTCACCTCTGTATTTATTTTGATCTGACACTCTGATTGTTACTGCTAATGAGTTGTTTACATTTTTGTGGTATGTCCTTGATGTTTCTGCTCTCCAAGTCTTACTGAAATTGTAGATTGTGCTACTTTCAATCTTGCACTCTGGATTATGAAGGTGATGTCACTGATGTTGCTTTTGGTTTTTATTTTTTCTTAACCACACTTACGCTGTTTCTATTATCAACTGCCATTATTTTACTTGACTAACCCATGCAATGTCTGCTGCTCAGTACACTAGTGTTTTTTTCCCCCTCAGATTCAAAATGACTTGCCAGGACAAACTTTGGGAAACATGAAACGCAGTCACACGGTCCAATAATCTACACAACTACAAATTGGTTTAATGGAGCAAAATGTAAATAAAAGGAGATGAAACGAATTCTAAACCTTTGCATTTTATTAGTCTTTTAATCACGAACCTAAATGTCGTTACTCATATACAAATATTTCGCATTTCTGTTAGTAGTTGATGAGGGGAATGTATAGTGATCCAATTCTGTTCATGGCCAGAGTAGAAAAGGTTTTCAAATATCCTCAAACAGGGAAGCAGTGTATTAATTACACCGCTACAATCACTGGCCTAATAAAGTGACCACTGAGTGTATTAGTAATAAAAAACGGAGTAGTAATAGTTATTAATTAATCAATTAATAATCATTTATTTATAGTTATTGCTTTATTTTTGTCATGGTTGCTATAAGCCCTTAGCTATTAATGTGATAATAATCATAATAATCATAATTATTATTATTACTAATAATTTTATATTCTTCTTATTACTAACAACAACAACAACACAATAATAATAATAATAATAATAATAATAATAATAATAATAATAATAAAACACTATATAGCTGAACATTTGAGGACACCTTATCATCACACCCTTGCAGACAGACAGACAGACAGACAGACAGACAGACAGACAGACAGACAGACAGACAGACAGACTGATTGATTGATTGATTGATTGATTGATAGATAGATAGATAGATAGATAGATAGATAGATAGATAGATAGATAGATAGATAGATAGATAGATTGATTGATTGATTGATTGATTGACAGATAGATATCAAATGTATGTACAACAAATAAGAAATTGTGTATATATGATTGCTGGCAGTAAAGTCAGTAATGCATTAATCAGTGTCTCGTATGTACTTTCCCCACAGTCTTATACCAGATTTAGACCCCCAGTCTTCAGAAAGACATTCCACTAGATAGCTAGGGTTCAGGAATATGCCCATTTAGCCATGGGGGCTTTAGTAACCTCAGGTTCTGATGTTGTATGAAAGGCCTGTTGTGGTCAGGGCTCTGTGGAGGTCCATGTTTCTTGATGCACAGGAGCATTGTCATGCTGGAGCATTTTCTTTTTCCAGTAAATAGGAGTTATAATGTTATAAAGCCATTGTGTTACAATTGTGAACTTGTGATTTTGTGGCTACACTTTTGAGGGAGATCCACATATATTTGTGAGTCCACATACTTTTTATTCATATTATGCATTAATGAATTAATAATATGATTACTTGCTGGTTAGGAAACCTTAGGAGGTCATCTCGGCTAACTCTCAGTAGGCTGTTGAGCAGGATGAATAATCCTTAAACTGTTTAATCTGCTCGGAGGAGGGGGGTGGAGGAGGTAGGAGGAGAAGCCGGAAGTGGTGCGCGAGCAGATCCGTGAAGACGCAGCGCACCTTTCGGCGTCGGAGCAGAGAAGAGTCTTTACAGGACCTGGGAGGACAGGACGAGACGGGACAGCATAGGAGAGGACAGGACAGCATAGGAGAGGACAGGACAGGACCTGGTCCAACTGCAGTGAGTAATATGCGATGTGTCATCTAATATGAAGTGATATTTGTGTGTGCGCGCGCCGTGCTGGAAATCACTGCGGCGATCTTCTGCACGAGCGGCGCGTTTCGTCCTTCCATATTCACGATATTTGCAGTCGTCCTCATCCCCAGGGACATTTCGGGTCGTCGTGCTCTGACTGCGGTATTTTTTTATGTAATAACCCTCTTGACGACGTTTCACGTGTGTGTGTGTGTGTGTGTGTGTGTGTGTCTCCCAGGCTGATTCATGTAGCCTATAATAAAGGTTTTGCCATTATGCGATTTTGCTCATAATAAAAACACCCCCACATCCTCTCATTAAATGCATACAGTGTCATTCATAATCATCCTCCAAAACTCGAGTGGCATTAGGATTTATCTCTTTCAACAATGATCCTCTTAACAGAAAAGGGTACTAAACGGTACCCCCAGTACTCCCCCTTAGATGTACATCTTGTGTAGTAGACATGCTTTACATATATGCATTTAAATCTGGCACAAATATGTGGTCCTGTTATATATAAAGTGCACTAATGGTCACTCCAACAAGCAAAAGTACAATTAGGCACTTTACTGTATAAATGGGGGTGGAAAAGTCTTATTGCAGTAGAAAACTTAATTTTTTGCATTAGGTTACAGCTTCTTCTGCTCTCCTAGAAAATATCTACGGAGGAAACTAAACAGTACCTTACCTTGTTGCTAGGATGGTGCATTTACAGGCAGTTGAATTGTACCTTTAATAAATCCTTCACAGGAACAGGAATTGCAGATTTAGAAAAAATGTAACGTTTTGGACTAATAATAGTTTTAAGAGTCTAGGAAAGGTACATTATATGCAGCTTTCTTGGGAGAAATGACCACCACCCCCTATAAATATACACAGTGCCATTCTTTATCATCCACCCAAACTAGAGTAGCATTAGGATTTTCTTTTTTCAATAGAAAAGAGTACTAAATGGTTCCTTAATGATACATCTTGTGTAGTAGAGATGCTTTACCTAAAAATATTTGCTCTAGTTATTTTAATAGAACAGCATTAATATAATATGCACTGAGGGTACCCCCAACAAAGCAAAAGTACAGGTAAGCACTTAGGGATTAGGGTGTAAATAAGGGTGAGAATAATCTATAATAGTCTTTTCTCATTGTAAAGTAAAACTTGTTTATTGCATTTGCATTGGATTAAGATGGGATGTAGTTGGTGGAGAAGCTTTTTCTGCTCTCCTAGACAATGTCTGTGGTGAGGCATTAAACAGTACCTTTCCTTGTTGCTTGTTCCTTGTGATAAGGTGAAAATGTGCTTAAGGCTTTCTCAGGTTTGTCCTCAGCTGAATCCTTTGTGTTGATTAGTTACTTTAGTAGTTTACAGACTTTGTCATGTGTTTAAAAGCAACACCCTTAGCACATCTTTAGTAAACAGACCTGAAGGCATTGTCAGTGTCGTGTTAGCAAACATTTGTGTGGGCCAAAGTGTTTACATAAAAACACTAATGGCAACTTTACTATGTGGCATTTTATCATTCTATTACTACAGGGTGAATACCAGAGATATAAATGTGTATTAATGTCATGGTCATTACCTAAAAGCTTGAAAAAAGAAATACTTGTCCTGTTATCTGCACTTTTTGCAGATATGCTGCAAATGTAGGCCGTTAATGTTGGCCACATTGTCGTTGTGTCTCTGTATAGATCTGCATATTGTGTATTGTGTTTCCACACGGACGGTTTTAATTGCCGGATATGAGCATCTTGGCGGTTTTTGGTGCTTGATTTGAGACTTGGCGCATCAGTAAAACTAATTTTTATATTTTATTTTTTTATCAAACATTTTTCAGTGGAGTTTTTTATTTTATTTTATTTTATATCTAAGTAATGTAAAAACTTCATGATTAAACGTGTGTCGTGTTTTTATTAAAAAAATTGTATTTAGTGAGTTAGATGAAGTGTAAAAGGTGTACCCAGGAAACAAGATTAGTGTTTGGGGCAAATTTCAATAGATATGTAGGTGAAGGGAAACAAGGTGATGAGGAGGTGATGGGTAGGTATGGCTTTAAGGAGAGGAATGTGGAAGGGCAGATGGTGGTAGATTTTGCTAAAAGGATGGAAATGGCAGTGGTGATACTTATTTTAAGAAGAAGAGTGGAGAAAGATGCACACAGGTGGACTATGTTCTATGTAGGAGATGCAAACCGAAGAAGATTGGAGACTGTAAGGGACAGTGTAGCTAGACAGCATCGGATGGTGGTCTGTAGGATGGTTTTGGAGGTGAAGAAGAAGAGAAGGAGAGTAAAGACTGGAAGAAGAATAAGATGGTGGAAACTGAAGGAGGACTGTAGTGAGAGATTCAGGGAAGAGGTCAGACAGGGGCTCGGTGGTGGTGAAGAGGTGCTGCATGATTGGGCAACTACTGCAGAAGTGATAAGGGAGACAGCTAGAAAAGTACTTAGTGTGACATCTGGAAAAAAAAGGAAGACAAAGAGACGTGGTGGTGAAATATGGAAGTGCAGGAAAGCATAAGGAGATAGAGGTTGGTGAAACAGACTTGGGATCGACAGAGAGATGAGAAAAGTAGGCAGGAATACAAGGAGATGCGGCAGCAGGTGAAGAGGGATGTGGCGAAAGCAAAGGAAAAGGCATACGAGTAGCTGAATGAGAAGTTGGACACTAAGGAAGGAGAAAAGGATTTATATAGATTGGCCAGGAAGAGAGTCCGAGGGGGGGAAGGATGTGCTACAAGTTAGAGCAATAAAGGATGGAGATGAAAGTGTGTTGACTAGTGAGGAGAGTGTGTTGAGAAGATGCATTACAGATGCAATATTGCAAATGTTTGATGGATGTGGGGATTTGTATTGAGAGTAGAAGTAAAGAAGTGAAGAAACGAGTGCAGGCAGGGTGAAGTGGGTGGAGAAGAGTGATAGCAGAAGTGATTTGTCATAGAAGAGTATCTGCGAGAGTGAAAGGGAAAGTTTATAGGACTGTGGTGAGACCTGAGATGATGTATGGTTTAGAGACAGTGACATTGAGTAAAAGACAGGAGGTGGAGCTGGAGGTAGCAGAGCTGAAGATGTTGAGGTTTTCGTTGGGAGTGACGACGATGGACAAGATTAGAAATGAGTTTATTAGAGGGACTGAGCATGTAGGGCATTTTGGGGGCAAGTGACTGAGGCGCGATTGAGATGGTTTGGACATGTGCAGAGGACAGACATGGGGTATATCGGTAGGAGAATGCTGAGGATGGAGTCGCCAGGAAGGAGGAAAAGAGGAAGACCAAAGAGGAGGATTATGGATGTGGTGAGGGAAGACATGCAGGTAGTTGGTTTGAAAGAGGCAGATGTAGAGGACAGGGTGGTATGGAGACGGATGATCTGATGTGGCGACCTCTAACAGGAGCAGCCGAAAGATGAAGATATTATATTATATTATTTCAATATAAATGATTGGTTGTGTTAATGTACTGAAGGTCAGGTGTCACTTGCATGGTTAGGTCTGATCGAGATATTTTGCAGTATAACATATATCATCTATCCTTGTATGTTAAGGATTAACCATTATAGCCAAGATTTATTCTATACTATGGCATTATGCTACCCATTGCTATCACTGCTATGGCATAGCTTCCAGGCAGTGAACAGGGACGAGACACAGGACCAAACACCACCTTCTTTACTGTTTCTCCGGATAAACCTGTCCAAGATACACAGAATTTACTTTCGTTACAGTCAACAATGTCTTTCTTTGACAGTTAATAGCTAACCTGGTATACCTGCTGACAGCGGTGCCAATAGGATTTAGCCCTTTCTTTATCTCAAACTAAATGTTATTGGTAACGCGGCAGCGCATTAATCATTTAATCGGTTCACATCTGTTTAAATACACCTATATTTTTTCATTAACTACCTCAAATGATATTCTATGTCATGAAGCAGCAAGGAACTTTGAGTCAAACATTTGTTGCCTTCACTAATAGTTCAGTGGCAAAATTTCTTATTAAAATGTTGTTGAATATCACTAAAGAAAAACAGAGAGAAAGAATAATTGTTCTTTTTGCTTTATGAGATTATATAGTAATTTGTTATATTTGAGTATATTTACACCCAACTACTAACTAGACACCAACAAATCAACAAATTAGCACAGGAATTGCTTAGACATCACAGACATTATGATATAAATATAATATTTTTGTTTTGGGGTAGTTTTCTTCATCTTTCATAACTTTGAGAGTGACTATCATTGTGTGGCATCAAGGGCCGTTTTAAAGGCCGACTGTTTAACTTCCTTCACTTAAAAAATGTTATCTTCTCTGTATTAGGTTTTGTTTAATCGGTTCCTCTTTTGTAGCAGAAGTACAAGTTTGTATCCGGAGAATTCTCCTAATGTTCTTTCTGATATGCTGACCATCATTGTGTAAACAGCTTTTTTCTAGTGTTTACTTTCTTTCTCAGAACCTCCTCAAGGTTTTTAGAAAAGGTGCAAAACAGCCATATGATGGTCATGAGGGAATTCTGGCCTGCTAAGTGTGTGGGCTACAGTTATTTAGTAGTATATAGTCATGGTTACTCTTCTCTCTATTTATTTAATCTATTGCTAAACATTAACACCTGAGAACAATTGGCTATTTGTTGCGGACTTACGTTCCTTACGCCCATTAGTGTGCACATCACCTACTAAATTAATTTTAGTTGCATCTATAGCTATGGCAATTTGGAGTTTACTGACAAAATACACAAAACAAGAATATAATTATTTTCCGTATATGTTTTATATGGAAAATAACGATATACTTCATAAATCATAAAAAAAGTTGTAAATAGTTTACATATTGTACATAGTATACTTTTAATACTGCTGAATCAGCCTCTATCTGTCTGTCTGTCTGTCTGTCTGTCTGTCTGTCTATCTATCTCTCTATCTCTCTATCTCTCTATCACTTCACTATCCTTATTGTCATTGTCAGTAAGTCAAATAAGCTTATTACAGGGCTCTGACTCATACAGTTTTGTGTCGGTCAATAACACTTATTTTACTGCATGAGATATGAAATATTATATAACGATTGAGCAGTATTGGTTTAAAAGCAATATTGCATATAAGTACAGTAACATCATTTTCCATATCTAGTACAATTAAAATGGTGTTTAATCTGAATTACAATGGTGTTTAATTTCAATCATAAATGCTAATGGTCAAACTGAAACAAAAATTTTCTTTTCTCATGCACAAATAAGTGACTCAAAGTCACAGAGTTTGAGGCCAAGAGTCTGCTTGGCTAGTTCATCATCTAAGAGCTGATAAGCTTGATTGCATTGATGGTGGAATTAAGTTATGTTTTAGCAAAGTGTACAGATGAGGAGATGAGAGAGCTAGGTAGACGAAAGGACTAAAGCTCTGCTGCATTTATCTGCTTAATTAGAGATGAAGTGAGGGCTTAATTGAATAGGCACCATTGTTAGAAAGTATTTAAATGGCATAAACTTTAACCATAGTTCAAATGTCAGTGAAAGAAGCAAAATGACAGCTGTTGAAATACAAGAAAGACTTTATTCATTAACACTTCTCATCCTGTGTTCTTCAGGAATATGGAGGACATCATTCCATTAGTTCTCAACCTGAGAGACTGAACTACAACAGCACCAGCAGCAGCAGCATGGCCGACGTCTCTGATTCCTCCATCGAGAAAGCAGAGGCCACGATTTATTGCAAGCTGTGTTTGAGTGACTGCCCTGCACCAGAGACGACCAGGTTGCGCTCATGTGACTGCGTGTTTTGTACCCAGGTGAGTACAAGTTTCCTTAAACATTTACTCAGATTTGCCAGTGGGAAAAATAGTTTGGACTGAATACAAATGTGAGCAAATTTTGTGAGCAAATTTTAGTTGTCACTCAAAGCACCTGGTCACGTGAAGGGCCTATAACATAACAAGATGCCATTTAAAAATTTGATTTGTTTTGTTTTGAAAATGATCTAAAATCCTTCATGAACATTACACAGTTAAGCTTTAACATATATTTTTAACGTAAGGCAACACATGGGGCAACCTGTAACTTTAAACTATGAAAAAATAAAGCCCCTCTCTTCTGATCAATTAAGATTAATTTTATAAAATAAGATTAATCTGATTCGAATGGATGGATTTCATGAAACGGTAGATCTGATTATAGTTCTGGCTGCAGGACCCACTGAGAGATAGAGAGAGAGAGAGAGAGAGAGAGAGAGAGGTGAAGGTTTCTAATAAAGCAGATGTTTAATTAACATTCATGGATAACATCTCCAGTGGTAGTACTTTGTAAAATCTAGAAATAAAACTGTTGCTTTAAATATTCTGACCTCCAGGATGTCCAGTTTTGTGATTTTTTTTTTTTCTTAGTAACTACATTTTGGTCTTATTAAAACTGGTGACTGACTGGCTTTATATTTGTTATATAATGAATGCTGCACAGCATTACATGTAATTATAAGCATATAATAAGTAGAACAAGTATAAGGTGCTTCTATAATAAATAAGAAATTGTTTGTTTTGGCAAATGGCTGTGGTACAAGCCCTTTGGGATGTGCTAATTATTTTCCTATAACAGCACACCCCAACGGTTCTATTTGTTATCTAATACAGTCATACAGACAAACTTTGCTTTCACACTGAACAATATAGAAGTATATTACACTGATGTGGGTATTAAATATAGACTGTACATTACTTAATACGGATTTAGAAGCGTGAAGAGTCCAAAGGCAGAAGATTCATAATGTCCATTTGGGGAATTGACCCCTGTATAAGTCATTTATGTCAAAGGGTTAAACTATAAATATAATGGTTCTTATTATTGTTTTTCCAGCTTTCCAAAATGTCTGAATTCATTAAAATATATTAAAATACAGGCTCTCTATATTTATATATCTCTTATATCTTTATTTTCTCTACAAATATATTTCAAATGAGCATCAAGATGATTCACTCCTGAATCGGCTTTAAGGTTAAATAAAACATTTGCATGTCTCTCTTACTCTTTACTTATACGCACCATGCTAACCTGACATTCCAGCACTCCAAACCAGTTACACTGATTGTTGACACTAAAAGGCGTCAACTCGCAAGGATGCTTTGTTAGGATAATGTGATAAAGTGTTTTGGGGCAGTCCATTCCCTTCTAGTCGTTATCACCTCAATCAAAACGAGACGGAAGTGTCGTGTCATTTGAGAGACGGCAGCATGAGCAGCGTGTTTTGTGTTTTGATTAACAGTGCTTACGTCAGTATGTGCAGTTGGCCATAAAAGACGGGGCTGGAACCCCCATCACCTGCCCTGATGTGGCCTGCAAGCACCCTGGAGCTCTGTTGGATTCTCAGGTATGTCCACACAAACATACAAACTTGTCTTATTAACCCTATGAAGAAGTTTCATGGACATAGGCAACAATTTAATTTTATGCTACACCAAAATCTAACCTGAACCTTAAAATCCTACACCTTTATGCTCTTTTTTTTTATCAAAATTCTCAAAAAACCAAGATAAAAAATTACACATAATAACCAACCAAGTGTTGCCATTTTTTATTTTTTACATAAATGACAATTTCTGTTTGTCTAAAATCTTACAGGTGAATTATTGCTATTGTATGTGCTGAACAATAAACTACAGTACAGACCAACAGTTTGGACACACCTTCTCATTCAAAGAGTTTTCTTTATTTTCATGACTATGAAAATTGTGGATTCACACTGAAGGCATCGAAACTATGAATTAACACGTGGAATTATATACATAACAAAAAAGTGTGAAACAACTGAAAAATGTCATATTGTAGGTTCTTCAAAGTAGCCACCTTTTGCTTTGATTACTGCTTTGCACACTCTTGGCATTCTCTTGATGAGCTTCAAGAGGTAGTCACCTGAAATGGTCTTCCAACAGTCTTGAAGGAGTTCCCCGAGAGATGCTTGGCACTTGTTGGCCCTTTTGCCTTCACTCTGCGGTCCAGCTCACCCCTAAACCATCTCGATTGGGTTCAGGTTCGGTGACTGTGGAGGCCAGGTCATCTGGCGCAGCACCCCATCACTCTCCTTCTTGGTCAAATATCCCTTGATGCCTTCAGTGTGACTCTACAATTTTCATAGTCATGAAAATAAAGAAAACTCTTTGAATGAGAAGGTGTGTCCAAACTTTTGGTCTGTACTGTATGTCTATATTGATCTACATTGGTATAATTTGATATATTAAGCTTTGTGTAAATGTTTAATTACATTTAATCATTTATCAAACATAGGGTGTGTGCGTTAAATATCTCACCCTGTTTCTGTCATATGCTTATTTTTTGGCACCACTCAAAGCTCCTCGGGTCGTCGTGTTTTCCTTCGCTAAGCCTTGTGTAACTCAAGAGTTTGTTTTTCAGCTGCAGAATTATGCTGCTATAGTTACCCTCTAGTTATCTTCTTCGTTTCCTTGTGAACACAGATTGCCTCGTTTGCCTCGAGTGATCAAGTCAAGTTTTACCAGCGGCTCAAATTTGAAAGAGGTATGTGCTGTGTGTGTGTGTGTGTGTGTGTGTGTGTGTGTGTGTGTGTGTACCTTGTTTATTGCACAGCAGGCCATAGAAACTGCCCAAAGCCTGCATACTTTGTCAAATTGTATAGTCAGGGGCAAAAGTCTTCACCCTCCCGTTTAATTCTACTTGGCAGTGTCTGAGTGTATGTTTTGTAGGGGGGGAGGAAAAGAGATCAAGCCAACAATCCACCAGGCGCATACTAAGTAGGCTAATGTAACAGAGCCCTTGAATCCATCCACCTGTTGGTCTTACATAATGAAATCTCACAAGGTTACAGACTTTCCACACTTAGCCAGCTGGTGCTCCATTTGAACTATAACAAGATATCATGTCATTATCACCATTTATAGTTCTATACACATGTATTTAAAAATATCCAGGTTTTTTTATTTATAATTTTTTTAGATGAGTAAAAATGCTTGCAGTACGTGAAGATATTCACTAATATCCACCGTCTATAATATTACAGAGCATACAGAACATCTTTGTCATCCAGTATTGTGTTACACTCAATAATTATAATAGGAACACCTCTACACCTGACCATTCATGCTATTATCCAGGCGGTCAATCTAGTAGCAGCAGAGCAATGCACTCATGTAGATACAGATCACAAGCTTCAGTTAAGGGGAAAAAATGACAGGAATGTTACAGAAAATCACACAAGCACGCTGTATAACTGCTGAGCAGATAAGCACCTCAGAATGTCCAACATCTGAAACACTGTGATTGTATATAATGAAACATTCATTCAATAATTGTAATAATTCAGTTTTGCCATATTGTGATTATTAATAAAAAGCTAGAATTTTAGAGCTGTTTGTATGGAGAGAGTAATTTAAAAGCATGCTGTAATCAGCATTCATCTGCAGCATTGGATTGAAACAAACAATTCATGGAATAATAAATATTAGGATTATTTATATAACCTTGAAATGGTAAAGTGCAGACTTTTAGCTCCTATTTTACAGTGTAGAGTTTTAATGGAACAGTGTAGGAACAGTTCATACATATGTAAAATTGCTAAATAAGTCAATTTTAAGAGTGCAGGCTTGAACAATAATAGTTTTTGGATTGTATTACTATTACAATCACAATACAACATTTTCAACCAATCAAGTAACCAGACATATTTAGGTGAAAAAGTGAAAGATTTGTCAATAAAAACAGACCTGCACATTCACTTGATTGAAAAACTAACAAACAAATAAAAACTTTTGAGAGTCTTAGAGATTAGGAGTCAACTTTTAACTTATATTTTTAATTCAATTCATTAGCCTGGTTAAGGTCTAAATGGATCCAGTTCCCTATTCCGGGAACCCTGGGCAGGAGAACTGACCCAGGATTGGACATCAAATAACACCATACATACACACATTCACACCTATTAGCAGTTTAGAGGAGCCAATTAATCTACTGGCATTATTTTGTAAAAACCTCATAAAAACCTCCTAAAAACATGCAGGTTGTTTGAGCAAAAATTGCAGTTAGGTGTGAATAAGTGTGTGAAAGTGTGTGTTGCATAGTGCGCTACATTTAGATAACACTTTATTAATCCCAAATTCCAAAGTTAAAGCAGCAGACAACAAAAAACAGTTGAAATAGGAAAACAGAAGGCAATACAACAGAGTTAAAACTTAAATTAAAAAAATAAACAACTGTCCACTTGTATTTAAATGTAGAAAAACTGTAAAGATATATTTTATATGAATGTGTGTACAGTATATGTATAAAAGCTATAAGTACATGATATCTAGGTGTACAGTCAATTGCATGCTATAACCCCATGCAAAAATTTAGTTTGTACAGCCGTGGACAAATAGTTTGTTCACTCCTGCATCAAGGCAGAAGGAGACTGCAGCTCATTGTACTCAGAGTATGTTGTGGGAGGGTTAAGGGCTGATGACAAAGACTTTGGGCAGCATTTTTCTCTCAAACAGCTCTTAATCTTCTCTAAGTCCAGTCGGAGCCCCGGGACTGAGTCGACCTTCCTGATAATCTTGTTGACAACTTTATATTTATTTATTTATGCTGCTACCAACATGTAGAAAACCCACTTCTGATAAACCTGTCTGTGTTTCCTGACCATATCACCTAAGTGTACAGAAAGGCATTATCTCAGTGTCCTCATATTGTATAGTAAAGTCAATCCAACACCATTCACTATTTTTCTTGCATTCATTGGAAGAAGATTGTGCTGATCAAGGTCTAGCATTTCCAGGATCTTTATCAGATCTTCTATCAGTGCGACTTGTCTGCAGTCATTTCTTTGTAGAAATGAGATCATCTAGATTCCAATACAATACATCAAGACTGCATTTATCCCCATCCTGGGATAAGCCTTGGGTTCGTTCATGAATGAATGAATGATTGAATTAATAAAACATGAATTATTCACTTAAATAAAAAATCCCAGTTTATTTATCATCTCCCTTCTTCTAGGATCACAGCATTCTCAACGTTATTTCAACTTTCAACTTATTCAACTATTTACAACAATATAATGTTCTCTGTATGGAATATTTTAGCATTGGCAAGTTTAAACAGTGCTCCTTTTAAAACCATTAGCATGCCAGTGACTGTCCTACACACCGAGCTTCTCTGTCCGAATGAAACCTTTTGGGCAGACCGTGTCTGTGGTTGCTGTTTGTATGCTAGCTCACACGTCATACCGAGCATTATGTAATTAGCAAAATACCACAGAGAGCACAGGACAATGAGCGTATTTGCAATGGCAAAGCTGAGGCAGTTGCCTAAACCGCTGGTTCTGTAAACATGCTGGATCTTTGTTGAGACAGAGTGCAGACTCGAATTAGCTGCAAAGACTGGAAAGGACAGCTAATACTTCTAATTTCCAGTGTCAGGACATCCAAAAACACACAGAGAGGTGTAGCTTCAATCATGCTGACGCGGAAAACATTTTATTTGCTTCACTTGCTTTTGGCTTAGTCTGATTTTTTTTTTTTTTTTTTAAAGCTGCAATTTGTGAAGTTCAAAAGTACTTCCAACATAAAAAGAGTATCAGATGATAATAATAATAAAATATGAAAATGGACTCAATACTGCTGACGTGTCCAAAGCATTATAGTAGGAAAAAAGGGCAAAAAAACTTTTTTTTTTACCTCAAAATTAAGATATTGTGCTTTTTCTCAGTACACAGATTTGTGTCAGTCAAATTAATGAGATGAATTCTTCCTTGCTCAGATATATCACAGTCTGTAAACATCTTAATTACACATTGACCCTTAAATGCAAGACTTAAACACTATATGATGGATATTAATTTTTTCCCTGTTTAAGCTTTTCTGGGGCCTGAAATGGGCTCTTCTTACAAAAGTGCTGAGCTTTGCGTCTACAAAATGTTCTTTAAAAATGAAAAACATGCCTAGTAAACATACAAGTTAATGTTTTCGATTGAATCAGACGATTATATTTTGGAAACCCTAGCAGAGATGTGCAGCTGTGCACTCAGCACATACCTGCCATGAACTTAAAAGTGTTGAAAATTAAACATTTCACATTAGTGACTATTTTTCTTGCAATTTTTGGGGGGATTTCTGTCCGGATCCAAACCTCTAGTCTTAGCCAGATGCCATGTGGAGCTTTCAGGCATGAATAAATATATGTAAATAAAGGAATACTACTCAAATACTACTCAAATCTGTATTTGTATATGTTTAGAATGCAGTATCTGTTCAGCCTGCACAGTTTATCCCTATTTATTGGCATTCCTAGTGACGAGATCTCAGTTTCAGCTTTAAATGTTTTCAATAATTTTTATTACTAACACTTCATGTCTCTCTCTCTCTCTCTCTCTCTCTCTCTCTCTCTCTCTCTCTTTTTCTCAGGTGTTCAGTTGGACCCATGCAAGGCCTGGTGCCCAGTGCTGGAATGTCAGGCAGTATGCATTGTAAACCCTAGCCCTGAGAGTAAACCGGTTCCCTGCCCAACATGCCACAGCGTCTTTTGCTTCATCTGCAAAGAATTATGGGAGGACGGACACAGCTGCCAACAGCACCAGCCTCTAGTGGTGCTGCCTGCCAATGACAGGTTACTGCCACTGGTGTACTTTATTAAAGAACCAACCACCCTTTTTAGATTATTTTTTTTCTTGTTATTACAATTTTTATATACCAAATCATTAAATGTCTCAGATTTCTGATCTGATCTGTTCTGTACAGTGCTCAGGCCAGTGTGGACGCAGACCCGGTTATCAAACAGTGTCCCAAGTGTGGAGTGTACATCGAGCGCAACCAGGGCTGCGCCCAAATGTTGTGCAAGAGCTGCAAACACACTTTCTGCTGGTACTGCTTGCAGAATTTAGATGTAAGCACTCTTCTATCTATTTAACCCAGGATGTTTTAATATGTAAAAAAAAACCACATCATGAATACACAAACCTGCTTTTGTTCTGCAGGGGGACATTTTCTGAGACACTATGACAAAGGTCCCTGCCGAAATAAGTTAGGACATTCCAGAGCATCTGTCATGTGGAACAGGACACAGGTACGTCTGAGCTGCACATGGAGGTCTGTTGATCAGCTTCACCAGCTCTGTTTACATTTACAGGGCATGTATTTGGTAGCAACAAGGCAGGCATTGAGCAGATTGGGGATCTCAGATTCCATAATATTAACTGTACTGCATAATTGAAAAAAAGTTTAAAGTACAGATTTTATTGTTTATTAGATAAAAATGAGAGCAATGAAATAACGTTTAACCTGAGTTTTAGTGAGAATATTTGGTGGGTAAAACTCTAAACAAACTCCTAAATGTCTGTGTCCTTTAATACATTTTTTTTTGAAAAAGTGATATTCTAGAGGTGACAGTGATTAAAGTTGTGGCACAAAGAATATAAACAAGAGCAGTAAGAGACATTAGGAAGACCCAAGATATATACAAGTAAATATGAAGGCTGGAGTAAGTGCTGGAACTCGGGAGTGATACACAAGTAGTCAAACTAAAAATGACATAAGTATCCATAAGCATCGTCAACAAAAGTCATCGAATAACATTGATTTGTAAATCAGATATGAAACGTATCGTAATTGGCAAGTTGTTTACAGAATTAGATCAGATTAGAAATTCAAATCCCAGTTGCCCCAACCTTTTACCCCATAGCTGCTCAGTTCTATGTACCACAGTAATATGTTTTTATTTGAAGATGCATACAATAAATGAAAACGTAACTTTTTAAAAACGCTCTAAACTGGATAAATTATACAAGCAACTTTTGGGAAACGATTGAAAACGAAAAATGTGGATACGGCGTGTTTTTAGAGGAAACCGTCGTTTTCAAAATAATTCGGATCAGTGTAGACGTAGCCCAAATCTTATACCTGTGTGTCTGCTAAATGCCTTAAATGTACACTATATTGCCAAATGTTTGAGGACACCTGCATAAGTATGGTATGTGCTTTTTTTGAGCATCAGATTCCACATTTAGTCCCAATTTGCTCTTATAATTTCATCCAATTTTCTGAGATGATGTTCCACTAGATTTTGGAGTGTGCTTGTGGACATTTGTGTTCATTAAATGATGGCATTAGTAAAGTCAAGTAGTGATGTAGATGAGGTGAGAATGCCTGTGGTGCAGTCAGTGTTCCAATTCATCCCAAAGTTGTTCAGTAGGGTTCAGATCAGAGCTCTATAGCAGACCACTCAAGATCTTTCTCTCCAAACCATGTAAACTAGATCTTCAATGAGCTCGCTTTCTGCACAGGAGCATTGCCATGCTGGAACAGGTTTGGGTTTCTAAGTTTAAGTGTCCAGCATCCTTTACATTTGTGTGCCTCCAGCTTTGGGTAACAGTTTGGAGAAGAACCACATATGTCAGGAAAGGTCAGGTGTCCTAATACCTTTGTCTATATAGTGTAAATATAATATGAAATTAAGTAAGGTCTGAGTTGCAGTCAGCATTCAAGTTAATCCCAAATGTGTCCAGTGCGGTTGAAGTCAGGGCTCTTACACGAGTGAAACTTGGAAAAAACATGACTTCAAGGACCTCGCTTTGTGTTTTATAAACTGCAGCTTGTTCATGGTGTATTTATTTCATTGTAGATTCTGAACTGTTTATGCTTGACTATGTTACATTTTAAAACTTAGCTCTTGAATAGATCAAAATTTTGATGTTTTGTAGGTGGCAGGCATCCTGGTAGGCGTGAGCATCATTGTGGTTGTGACATCTCCTCTGCTACTTTTAGCATCTCCATGCATCCTGTGCTGTGTGTGCAAACCCTGGCACAGGAGGAACGAGAAGAAAAAGAAGAAAAAGCCAACAAAAGAGTCAAAGGCAACGGATTTGGCGGCGTAATGTGTTCTCTATACCAACGCTCTCGTATACAGTACTGTATTTCCTGCAGTCCTCCATCTGCAGTACTGTAGCTCTGTTACATGCCAAAAACCTGTGTCGTTTAGCCAGGCGCTAAAGTGCCTCATTTCTCCAGTGCCTGGTGTTTGGTGGTTTTTCTTTCGCCTTCCATTGTATTTATGCAAAAATATCTAACATCGAGAAAGGAACACGAATCCATGGCCTGTTTCTAATCCATGCAAAATATCTGTCGTGCCATGGAAGTTGTGTTTCATATTGGGGTTAAGGAAAACGATGGCAGGGCTTTAACTGTAACCAGTATACATAAATGCTACACAAAGTAAGTCCTATAGGTCTGATTGATTTCCCTTTGGGTTCCACTCCACAGGTTCTGATGGGTGCTTGTTTCACCTGCTGTAATGTGTGTATATAATGTGTGTATGAATGTGGATGCTGTCCTGTGTTTTTACATTTTTCTGTTAACTTTTTGGCATCGGATATTTTGTATTACTCCATAACAATAAAATGAATATGAGGTACCGATTGCTGGCGTATGCTTTTCTGATGCAAAGCTGCTGAATATTACCCTTAATAATTGGTATATTTTAATATGATTTGTTAGCTAAGGCTAAGCACCAGTTTTCTCTGGGTTCTCTGGTTTCCTCCTACCTGCTAAAAACATGATAGTGCCAGTGGATCTCAATTGCTCCTTTGTGTGTGTGTGTGTGTGTGTATGTGTGTGTATGTGTGTGTATGTGTGTGTGTGTGTGTGTGTGTGTGTGTGTGTGTGTGTGTGTGTGAGCATACATGCATGGATGTGCACTGTGTCCTGTGATTGACTGAAATCTTTTTATTTATTTATTTATTATTATTTTATGCTCAATGTTACTGAAGTAGGGGCAGAATCCATGGTGACCCTGACCAGGATAAAGTGCTCACTACTCAGGCCATTCTATACATCTCAATAAGTTTAAGAAAACATGTTTACAATAATTAACCTAAACATACACTTATCTCCTTCATTAGGAACACCTTTACACATGGTCATGTACTGGCATGCTTGATACTGCAACAGTCTCTAGACTTTATACAGAATAGTGCAGAAAATAATACAGTGAGTGACAATACACTGTTTGGAGATGCATTATTGATACTCCAGGTGAGAGAAAATGGGCAGATTGTTTTGATTAGCCTGTAAGAATCATCGTCACACATGGTATACGTATAATCATGTATACCGTATAATCACGTCACGTATAATTACTTCTGTAAGCATGAACAAAACATCAAGTCTTGCACTGGGTTGGGAAGGGCAGTGGTGGTTCAGTGGTTAACGCTTTGGGTTACTGATCATAAGATTAGGGGTTTTAAGCCAAGCGCTGACAAACCTCCATTGGGCCCATTAGAAAGGCCCATAATCCTTCCTGCGTCAGTGGTCTTGAATCATTCTTGACCCTGTGCTCTGACCTCAGCTTCCAAACCAGCTGGGAAATGCAAAGAAATGATTTCACTGCATTGTAATGTACATATATGTGATAAATAAAGGCTTTTCTGTAAAACAGCAAAAGGCCAAATTGGGCCCCATTTATGTCATGCAAGAACTTAAGTCTGTCCTGGGCACAGTCTTAACCAAAATGAAGAATGGAAAAAGACCATTTTCTACACTTTAGCTGTCCAGTTTGAGGTACAACACAGCTGAAGCTCTTGATGCATTACATTATACACGTTTGGCTGATTGAATAACTGTATAAATGGGGGATGTGGGAGCTGGAATGTGGTGTCTCAGTGGTTCCCAAATCCCACCAATGTTGAGATGAATCTGCCACTGTTGGGGTCCTTGAGTATTCCAAATTCCTTAAATAAGCATTTGTACTGGTTTTCCTAATTAAATGGTGTGTATGTAAGAAGTCAAAAGGCTGATTGAAGACTTTGTCTATTCCGACACCTGGTGGCCACTGGTAATATTGCAGGGGGCGTTTTTATATGCAGCTCCCTGTATAGAAGCGACACGACGCAGCTTTGGAAACTTGTCATGTCGGAAAATACAGAATTCTTTCCAGGTAAATTCAATCCATTGTAACCTTTAGGTTGGATAAACATCTTTGTAATGTCAGGAGTGGATGAAAGCTGTGAAATGATAAAGAAGAACTGAGAAAAGAACTTCTGAGATGTAGGCCCGTCCTGTGTGCAGTTGATTTGAGCAGGAGGTCACGTGGTTTGGAGCCTTTGAAAAAAACACTAGATTTAATCTAAAAAAAAGTGTATTGTATTTAATCCTGTTTCTAATATTATCGATTATTGATTATTTGAAAGGTATTTCCAAGATACCTTATGTTCCTGATGGCAGTGCGAGAGATTTGCTGTGTTTTAAGCATTATAATGCATCAGAGGTGAGTGAACTCTATATAAAAGTCTTATGTATCAAATATGTATGAATGTGTATCAACTATTTATAGCAGATCATCATTGTAGATTTAAATGGCACATGGAGGTTGAGTTCAGGGTTTTGTTTTACAGGAAGTTTTTATGTTCACTGATCCAGTGTGTACCAGTTTAATCCATTTCCACAACTAGTAGGAAAAGCACAGGTGCAGCATAAAGGACAACTTTCCAGTTCCAGATGGGTTTCCACTACACTTCCTGCCATGTTTTTTTAAGATGTCAGGAAACCAGTATTATATGTTTGATTATATAGTATATTTGTATCTTAATAAACAAATAACTTTGTGTGTATATATAACAGTGACTAAACCCCATGTCTCTCCTCTGCACATGACCAATCTATCCCAGTCGCATCTCTCTTAACATGTCTCCAAAATCTCATACCTGTGTGCTTCTTTTAATAAATTTTGTCTATTCATTTTTTACATTCATGGCATTTATCCAGAGCGACTTAAACTGAGCAGTTGAGGGTTAAGGGCTTTTCTCAAGGGCCCCTGCATCCTCATCACTAACAATGATAATCATAGCATCTTCAAATCTCTTCATCTTCAAATATCCAGCTCCACCCGATGTCATTTTGTCAAGTCAGGTTTCTGATCTTAACAACTTGGAAACTATAACTGCAAATATCTTTTCTGGCAAATGAGTGACAGCAGAGAAGTCTACAATGAATGATGACAAGCATAGACAAGAATTAAATATGGGCAAATGTTAAAAAAAACCCTACACAAGCTTTCTACATGGAGAACTTTTATTAATTTGGGCTAATTTGAGTTGGTCGCAAGAAGACAGCAGCTCGGATGAATGCTTAATAGTCACAACTCTTTCACAGAAATAGTGGCTGAAGCTTTACGATCTAAGGCTTACACATTTATTTAGTATAAATTGTACAGAATTGCTGATGGGGTCATTTTCTTCTTTTACTCATCAACCATGAGGGGAAAAAATCCTCCGATGATGTCTCTTGTGTTCTTCATAATTTAAAATATAACAATAAATTGGATTATTTCCATACATAAAACTATATAGTGCAAGCAGAGCAGCAGATCACTGACAGATCGGTTATATCTCCAACTCGAATGATATTTAAAACTTTATTTTTTTTGCAGATTTTGCTTGGCAAGTCGATGGAGGATTGGCTCCGATTCTCTGTGTGTTACTGGCACTCGTTTTGTGGAACTGGTAAGACGGCCACATTGGCGCACACAAAGCCTTTCAACATGCTGTGATTATTATAGCCTGCATCTCCTTCAATAGACGTTCGGCAGTTAAGAGGCCAAAACGTTTTCTAATGAGCAAGCATCATGCACCATTAACAACACTCGAGATGCATAACACAGCTGCCTAGCTTTACAGACGTGTCTCTAATCAGGCGGGGGCGAGAGCTGGATCTGTTTGGCCCTTTCTGACCTTTTGAAACCTGCGCTAGGATAAATCTATGCATTTCCAGTGCATTTCCAGTCATAAACACTGAGCAAAATAGAACATTAAGCTGAGCAGAAGAGTCATGCAGTCTCACACATGCACACATTTTAATAAGATCATCAAATTCCAAGCCAAAATACATTTCCCACCTTTCTGTCAGGTGCTGACCCATTTGGATCTGCAACTCTGCACAGGCCTTGGAATGAAGGAGGAGACCACATGGAGATCGCGAAGAAAAGACTCAGAGCTGCATTCGAGTTCTTCACCAAACTTGGTGTACAAAAATAATTGTTTGTTAAAAAGCATGTCCAGTTTGTTTATTAGATTTATACAACAAGGCTTAAAATCCTGTGTCCAAAACATCACCAAGACTTGGTGCAGTGGGTATCATTGCATTACATAGACTTACATCTGTAAGTCTCCATTATGTGTTCTCCATGTTCGTGTTGGTTTCCTCTGGGTTCTCTGGCTTCCTCGTACCTCTCAAAAGCATGACGGAGACGTGTTTACTCATTCACATGTAGGGTCCAATAATCTCACCAAAAAGTTGTTTGGTGCTTAGGGGGAAACCAAGGAACCGGGAGGAAACCCACACTGACCCAGTGTAAACATGTGACCCCACATGGAGAGTAATCAGACATTGGGACCCTGGAGCTGTGAGACAGCAGCTATTTTCCCACCCATATAAAACATATTAATATATCATCTGCTAACCATATACAATATAATCAGCTGAAAGTCCTGTGATTATACTGCTCACTGTCTTTCTAGGTGAAGTACTACACGTTTCATGACAGGTGTGTATTGGATTTGCACATTACAGGAACCATTATTAAATGTTATTTGATGTTTATTAAGTTGATTTTTTTAATCCTATAATGTCAGGGACATGGCCCCTGAAGGAAAAACGATGGAGGAGTCCAACAGAAACCTGGATGAAATAACAGACCTGGCACTAGAACTTCAGAAGCAGACTGGAGTGAAAGTGTTGTGGGTCACCTGCAACCTGTTTGCTCATCCCAGGCCAGTCTCTAAAACACCTCATATACCTCATTATTGTTACTTTTCCATGCAACACCTCAGTGTTTTCCCCTCAGTTTCATAGAAACAACATTAAAGCATGTGCTTTGTATTTATATAGATATATGAATGGAGCTGCAAGTAATCCAGATTGCCATGTTTTTGCCTTTGCTGGAGCTCAGGTGAAGAAAGGTCTAGAGATTGCCAAGAAACTGCAGGCGGAAAACTTTGGTAAGACTTTTAATTATATACAGTACCTCATTTTAAATCTCATGACACTCCAGGGTTTTAATCTTCTGACTGGATACTTTTCTATTAGATTAAATGTAGTTACAGAATAATATGCTTTAGGACAAATCAGTAAATAACATGGTGGAGGAACTGAGTGCTTTATAATCCATGTTATAGAACCCTTTATTTTAATTGTGCCATTACTCCCACCAGTGTCCTTTTTTCCTTAATTTATTGAATTTCCTTATTTCCTTGGTATTTAATGTTTCAAGAGCAGATTTTTTGCCTTTCTCTGAATAGCATGCCTGACTCTCACTCTGCTGACCCGAGTTTACCCTGACACTCATCACCTAATGGTGATGTTGATTGTAGAAATCTGTGTTAAGCACGACTTCTTGTTTCCTCGTCTCTCCACAGTGTTCTGGGGAGGTCGTGAAGGCTTCATGTCTGCACTCAACACAGATGTTGCGACTGAACTCAAGCACATGGCCAACTTTTTTAAAATGGCTGTGGGTACGGCGTTCATTCAGATTCTTTTTCAATTGCTGTTGTATGGTTCGTAACCCAGAAATGAACTACCATCAATTTCATTTAATTGTAGCTTATAAAGAGAAGATTGGCTTAAAATGCCAGTTTCTCATCGAGCCCAAGCCGAAGGAACCATGCAAGCACCAATACGACTACGGTAAGTGTTTTAGAGCAGTAAGTTGACTTCTCAAGATAATTCAAGTCAAATACTATTTAAAATACTGTTAAAATCAATTGCTGAATATTACACGAATGAGTATTAATGATTTTTTCTGCAGATGCGATGAGTGTTATTGGCTTTCTTAAGCACTTTGGATTGGACAAAGACTTTAAACTGAATATTGAGCCCAATCACACGACCCTGGCTGGACATTCTTACGAACACGACATCATCATGGCCTCTGTGTAGGACCCTTCAGTGCTATTTGTTTAATGTATTGATGCAGTGTGTTGGTTTACACCATTGTGTGTGTATGTGTATGGTGTAGGTTTGGTATGCTCGGTTCTGTGGATGCCAACACAGGCTCTCCTGACTTGGGCTGGGACACAGATCAGTTCCCCATGGACATCAGAAATACGACCTTGGTGATGAAGGTGACTTAACACATCCGTTTTTAATTTTTGAAATTTTGCGAGCTCATATTTATGCACCATTAAATTCCTCAGGCTGTTATTGAGCAGGGCGGCCTGCAGCCTGGAGGTTTAAATTTCGATGCCAAGGTCCGGAGGGAGTCGACTGAGCTGGAGGATTTGTTCATCGCTCACATTGGTGCCATGGACGCTTTCGCTCGAGGCCTCAGAAACGCAGCCAAGATGATTGAGGAAGGATTTTGCAAAATATGCTTCGGGTAATCATAGTCACTGCTGTAAATGGTGTTTATTTAATTACCGCTGGTAAAAAGTATCAACCTTATCCATAATAGCCTGGTGCTGGTTTCATGGTTGTAAGTGAAAGAATTCTCCTGTTAATGTAAAGTCTATAACATGTGATCTGTACGATGTAGGAACGCTACACAAGCTTTAGCGTTGGACTTGGACGAAAGGTGGAGGAGTGCAGCTGCTCACTAGAGGACCTCGAGGTTTTATCACTTCTTCACTAAGGTATCATGTGTGTTATCAGATAGCAGTTGTATTCTTTTACTGATGTACTGTATGTGTTTATTTACAGGAGTTCATTAAGCAAAACGGAGAGCCTGAAGTTAAATCTGGGAAACAAGAACAATATGAAGCGGTCTTTAATCATTATTTGTGAGAAGCCGGTCATTTTCAAGTGAGGCGAAATAATACATTAATATATCTGGGTTTATAAATGCAGAAGAACCTCAATGAGTACATTTACTTGTACAAGCTAATATAATAACTGCAAAAAAGAAAGTTCAATAAAATTGAAATGAATAAAAGCAATTTTAAGAATTATTGTGACCAAGCAGCAAATCCTGATGTTAATTTTAAAATCGAATTTTGATCCTTTATTTACTTTACTTCAGTCATACGTCAGTCATTTTCCATTTTAAATACATGATGTACTGCAATTCACAACTCCACTTGCAATGTGAGAAAAGTCACTGAAAAGAACAGTATGTTAAATCCAAATTTCCCCCCAAAAAACTTACATTTCTTGAAATAATTTGTTTAATCTTTCATATGATTTAATGTTATAATGAACATGGTGATAATAATGCGTTAAACAGTTGCGGTATAGTGCGATAATAATTGTGTTATCATTAACGGCAGTCTGTATACAGCACAATACAGGATAAAGACATGAAGATGGTGCAGGAAAGCACTAAGAGAGTATCCAGGCATGAAAAGCGGAAAAGCAGGAAAGCTATATTAATAAATAATAATAGTAATAATAATAGTAATAGTAAATTATACTATGAAACGTGCATTAAATGGTGCTTTCTGGATTATCTGAAGGAATATCATAGACTGAGAAAAATAAAATGAGATTTTAACTAACTGTACTGTGTTCATTTATTTTATTATCTTGTGCTATGATTTTGGGCAATATTGAGGATTTTCTAAACCCTGTTACTGAGAAATGAATAAAAATGTTATGCAGTAAAACATTACTGTCATTTGGACAATGTCCATTGTTTTCTTACAATATTAGAATATACTATAATAGATAACCAAATTGAAGATTTGGAGTCATGTCATTGAAATTTCAGTTCCTTGCATGAATAAATATGCTACAAGTAACTTTTTCTAATTGTGACATTATGAAATAAAATGATGTCCCAGAGATCATGAGTTTTGACACAAAAGCTTTTTGTTTTGTTAGAATATTATATAAACCTTTAGTTTTTCAAAGTGTGTTCTATAAAGCGTAGTCAAGGGAAATGTCATTTATTAGCAATGATATTACAGCGGTGTAAATCACAACCCACCATTATTCATTATTATTAATATTTTAAATGTATTTTTTATTATCCTGTTTGCATGGATTGAATCTGATTTGCAATAACTAAAAAACAAGTAGGTTTAGAAACCTAGCTGGTAGGGAGAATTAAATATTAAATGTCTTAAAAATTAAAATTATTTTCTTTGATATATAGAGAAAGGATTTCAATTATATCATAAGATTTTTATTATTTAAGCTTAATCCAGGTGGAGATTCAGAAAAGTTCATACATGATCATTTTTTACAAGTTACTGTTGAGAAACCTATCCGGAAGTAAAGCAAAACCACGCCTTTTACATGTTTCATGACTCCGTGACATTTTATACACCACTGAAATTTCACAGCGTCTCTGTGAGTAGAAACCGAGCCGCCATGGCGTCACATCATCCTACCGTCCGTGTTGAGCCTCTGACCAATCAGAGAATAGCGTGAGCTCTGCTCACCTCCTTCCTCTCTGCTGATTGGCTGAGCACGAGTCTAAATGGCGGGACTCGAGCGTCTACCAATCAGGAGCAGATCCGCTCCTTCATTAGCATAAATTATTCAGCATCTTCAGCTCAGTTTGGATTCCGCACCTGGACTTAACATTATAGACCGCTTTCAAAAACTATTTATAAAATGAACAAATATTAGAAATTTGGATATTTCTTAACAGACAACAACTTTTCTTGCATTTGTTTTTGCATGTTGTCTTTCTTTCTTTTTTGTTTTAATTATTTGTAATTGTTTTTCAACTATGTGGACTTTTTTGGGTATCGCGAGCTTCACATATGTTTACAAAAAATGCCAAGTGTTGGTGTTTCTGGCTCAGAGAGAGCTGTTGATAGCCGCATTGGGTTTCCTGGCAGTAGGAGCGATACTCACCTGTCACAGGTACAGGAGTGTAAAAACACCTCAGATATTACAGTTACTGCTGGAGATCCTCTCGGTTCTGCCTTTTACTAATAAAATCATCAACAAGTCAGAGGTTTCACAAAGGAACCACACAGCAGAGGAGAAGAGAAAGGTAAGATTATTGTGCTCATTGTGATCTGTTTGGGTTTATACACATAATTAAAGGCATACAGAAAGTTTCTCTTATAGACTTTTAAATAATTTTGTTTTTGGAAATAAAACGTGTTTCTGCTTAGTGAATATTTAATGAAATATTGATTTTTGATTGCATTTCAGTTGCACTATTCTTATTTATTATATCTGGCTTTAAAGTCATTCTTTTTTTACATGTAGGTCATTATACCTAAAGATCATTTACATCTTATCCTAAGATTTATTTATTTATTTACATTCACTTAACATTAACATTTACTGTCTACATTTGTAAATTATATTTACTTTTTACTTTGTTCATCGAGGTAATTTGCTTTTAAATATTAGCATTCAGCAAGTTTTATGTTGTCTGGCATTATGATGGAAGCTAACACTCAATTAGGTAAGCTAACACTCAGGTGTGCTAATATTTAGGTAAGCTAACCCTCAGGTGTGCTAACTCTCAGATGAGCTAACTCTCAGGTGTGCTAACCCTCAGGTGAGCTAACTCTCAGGTGTGCTAACTCTCAAGTGTGCTAGCCCTCAGGTTTGCTAACCCCAAGGTGTGCTAACTCTCAGGTGTGCTAACTCTCAGGTGTGCTAACTCTCAGGTGTGCTAACTCTCAGGTGTGCTGACACACAGGTGTGCTAACTCTCAGGTGTGCTAAACAATAGCAGGTAAGCTAACTCCCAGGTTGAGCTAATTCTGAGGTGATGTTACCTGAGTGTTAGCTATCAAGCTATTAGGCTTGGAAAAAACTTCCCCACATATTTTACATACATTGTCATACATATTTGTCATACATATTTTTAACTTTTATACTTTAAGTAAATGTTAACATTTATACTTTTTTATTTGAGTAAAGAATTGTACAGCAGCATTTTTGTATTTAGTATAAGCCCCCTCAGCTCAGTCAATAATTGTAGTATTTTTTTGGCACTACTTGCTTTCAATGAAAAACAAGTGCATATATATGAAAGTCTAATAATATTTTTTATTATGTGTAATGTTTCATTATGGTTGTACTCATCTCTCACTATTTTTATAGACTTTACATTATTATGGTTATTCCCTGTTTTTAGAGAAATATTATAAAGAGACAATTAAGCATAAAAAACATGCTATTAACATTTATATGCTTTTTGAAATCCTTGCATTACTAGATAATTCTATATTTTATGATGAACATATCTAAGCATCATCTATAGCATTGTTCAGAAATACTGAAATGATATTCATCCAGTCAGGAGAATTAAATCTTTAAAACTGTATGGTTTCTTGTTAGAACACATTTGCCATAAAGATCAAAAGTCAATTCTCTCTCCACTCATGACTAGAGAGTAACCAAGAGGAAAGGAGTAAGAACCAAAGAAGTAACCTTGAGCACAGGAAGTACCTCAGAGTGTGCATCCTCAGCTGATCCGGAGCCAGATGTCATCATTGTGGGTGCTGGTGTGCTGGGTTGTGCCATGGCGACCGTGTTGGCGCGAGATGGGCGAAAGGTTACCGTGGTGGAAAGAGATCTGCGTGAGCCAGACAGAATCGTAGGAGAACTTTTGCAGCCAGGTGGCTATCGGACACTCAGAGAGCTGGGGCTGGAGGGTAAGCCAGGACAGATGACTCATAGAAAAGATGCTTTGGAGCTGAGATGCTAAATGGATTCTCAGATTAAATCATTATTCACACATTTACACGACTTTCTTTTTTTAGGTGCAGCAGAGGGCCTGGATGCTCACGTAGTCAGTGGGTATGTAATCCATGACTTAGAGAGCCATTCAGAGGTGGAGATCCCTTACCCACAAGATGATCGTGGCATTCAGTGCGGCCGAGCCTTCCACCACGGACGCTTCATCATGGGCCTGCGACATGCTTCTCTTAAAGAACCCAAGTAAGCGTCTGAGTAACACAGTGTGAAAAAAGAACTTCACTGAGATGAGATAAATAAGAGTCATGACTCATATAAACAAGAAATAAAAATATCCTGTGATTTGTCACATGCTAGTTCTGGGAATGAATCTAATAGTTATTTATACAGTGTACGTTTAGCAGCTATTTGTGCTGCTATTTGAGTGAATGCGGCTGTTAAAACGGACATTATACCATTCCTAACTGAAATTGATATCTTAATTTCATCTGTATTTAAGACTTTATCTTTAAGACATTATCTTGCTTTAGAACCAAGAATGCTAAAACCATGCCATACATTAGAAGAGGAAAAAAGCGACAGAAATGGCATTTTGAAAAGCTTCATGTCTCTCAATAAAGGGTACTGAATAGCTGCATTAGGCATCGAACTTTATTGCACACAAAGGTGGAAAATAACAAATTACGTTTACTCATGGTTGTGCATCTTTTCAAAGCTTTTAAAATCTGTAATTTCTACTTAAGTATGTTCTGTTTGTAGTATTGTACAAAACAATAACAAAGCAAGGTGGAAAAATCGTGCCCTGGTAACTACTGAACTGATTGATGGGCAGAGAATAAACACGCTAAACTCACATGAAAGAAAGGTGGAGATGGACAAGACAGACTATAACCGAAATGATGTCGAATCGAAAGTTCAGCGTGTGCGCTCACTGTCGGAAATCTGAATCTGAGAAATCTGAAGAGTTTTATCATTTGTACAGTGTGGCGTTTAAAGAGGGCACAGTAACCAGTCTGCTGGAGGAGGATGACTGTGTAACGGGGGTTCAGTATCGTGAGAAGGACACTGGGAAAATCAAGGTACACACACACACACACACACACACACACACACACAGAGTCATAAAAAGTTAATGTTTAGCTACACTCTTCAGTTATAATCATACAGTAGATCTCTGGCTTAAGGTGAGAGAAAGAAGAGACAGACGATGGGTTCACCAGCCAAAAATACGGTTTTATTCTGCCACAATCACAACTTCAGGTTTACTTTCACTTTTCAGTGGCTAAAGCATATACACACATGCACACACGCTTAACTCTGTGTCTCTCTCTATATATAGGCTTTATTCTCTCCCCTTTTATCCTCTTCCTCACTCACTGCAACCGAGAACATTGATTACAGTTGTCTAATCCTCATTCATATCGAGTGTCACGTGATCTCCCCATGTCCAAGTCTGTTTCCTCCTAAAAACGTTAAAAGTGTTGGACCTACAGCTGTGTAAACCATACCAATCGCTTCCTCTGGCTCCGTCCCCATTCACAAACCAAAACTCAGGCATGAAGCGTATGAACCTTACATCAGGCTTAAAGGTACACTAAGTTATATTTTTGTTCTCACTGAAGGTATGATAATGTGTCTTTTTGAAAGTGACATTCTAGTGTTTATATACATTCATGTGATTTGAGAGGAAATGGAGACTTGGACATGGTGAGCACCTGTGAAACTCTATATGAATGAAGACACTTAACTTGAGTTAAGAAACCAGGACTTCTTTAAAATCATTCAATAGCACTAAAAGTGTGGGTCGTTTCTCCTCAGGAGATCCATGCTCCTCTGACGGTAGTCGCTGATGGTTGTTTCTCCAAGTTCCGTAAGAGCCTTGTGTCAGGAAAAGCCAAGATCTCATCACATTTTGTTGGCTGCTTAATGAGGGTAAGATATAACCTAACTATTGTGTATTTATATATAATACACTTACATCAGTTATCAATAAATTATCATAAATTAACAAGACTGTTTGAGACTTTCAGGGTGCATCAATATTCAAATTTAGTATAAAAATACTCTAAATAATAAACCTCTTGTTAAATGATTTCTCTAATTTGCTCCTTATTCTGTACATATGTTCAGGTGATGTAGTGATCTAACGTGTGTGATTTCTGTCTGCTCTCTTAGGATTGTCCTCAGTTTAAATCTAATCACGCAGAGCTGGTGCTAGCAAACCCCAGTCCAATCCTGGTCTACCAGATCTCCTCCAATGAGACCAGAATTTTGGTGGACATCAGGGGAGAGATGCCCAGAGACCTGTCAGAGTACATGGTGGAGAAGATTCATCCTCAGCTTCCAAGTAGGACCGGTTTCTGAATACACTGTATGGACAAAAGTTTGTGGACACCAGACCATAAGATCTGTGTGTGCTTTCTGAACATCCCATTCCACATTTAGTCTCCGTTATAATCCCCTCCATTCTTCTGGGAAGATGTTTCACTAGATTTTGGAGTGTGCTTGTGGAGATATGTGCTCATTCAGCCATGAGGGGGTTAATAAAATCAGGTAGTAATGTAGGTGAGGTGAGGGGGCCTGGGGTGCAGTCAGTGTTAAAAATTAATCCCAAAGGTGTTCAGAAGGGTTGAGGTCAGAGCTCTATAGCAGGCCACTGTAGATGTTCCACTCCAACAATCTTAATGTATCTTAATGGAGCTCGCATGGTCCAGATGTCCTATACAATTGTGTACCTCCAAATTTGTGGTGACAGTTTGAGAAAGAACCACATACGCCTGGAAAAGTCAGGAGTCCTACTACTTTGTCCATGTAGTGTAGCTTTACTTTTGTACTACCAATTGTAGTAGAAATTGTGTTGTATAAATGCGACATCACGCTCCTTTGATTGATCAGTGTCAGTAATGGTTATTTTGTGTTCCGTGTGTAGGACATTTACAAGAGCCCTTTATGCTCGCTCTGCAGAATGACCGTCTGAGGACGATGCCTGCGAGCTTCCTGCCTCCGTCACCAGTCAACAAACCAGGTAACGTGCAGGACTGATCAAAAGATTATGTTTATTTATAAACTAAAATTGACACGATTATTTTTTTGTGAACACATTTCACTTATTTCAGGCTACCAATTAATATTTTTTTATTTCTTGACTTTAAATGATCATATTATTCAGCAATTGACAAGATGATAAATGTGTGTGGGATACACCGGAGTTTGTAGTGCTGGGGTCTACACATGTATAAAATACATATACCAGTGCCAGATGGAGAAATATATGAATTCAGAGTAACTTTGTACTCTGTAACACTGACAGGAGTTTTGCTTCTGGGAGACGCCTACAACATGAGACATCCTCTGACCGGAGGGGGGATGAGTGTTGTGCTCAGTGACGTCCGCATCTGGAGAGAGCTGCTGAGGAACATTCCAGATCTGTATGATGATGACGCCATGCTTCAGGTAACCGGGGGTTTCTTACTGAATAGAAAGATTGTGTTTAACAAAAATATACCATGGAACAGTAAATATTTATTTTGGATTCCTCTAAATGATAGTACCAAAATGTAATCACATTATGTTTTAGTGTAATGACATTTTACACTACAGGAGTATAGAATATATATTTGAGTTAAAAAAAATAAATAAAGGAGGCATAAATGAGACTTAAAAGTGAGATTGAATGAATCAGTCTGGTGACATTGTATGAAGTGATATTGTGTGATTTTTCTACATGATCCCCATTTCAATGAAAGTGTTGCAAATGAGTGTCCAGATTCCTCTAGAAAAACTTCTCTTCATACTCTTCTTTATACTCTTCATACTGAGTTTGAAATTCTTTAATAAAAATAAAAAAATCCTGATTTTTACTTATTATAAATTATAACTGAATTAATTAATTTGCGTGTCACTTCACGTTGGGTAACAGTTAATCACTGTGTAAATATATACACTATATGAAAAATAAGTTATTGGGACGCCTGACCTAATCATGATAATATGGGAAGTATATTAATGTTGTTCTGTTCAATAGGCAAAGAAGAAATTCTACTGGAAGCGAAAGTCATCACACTCGTTTGTGGTGAACGTTCTGGCTCAGGCTCTTTACGAGCTGTTCGCCGCAACAGACAGTACGTCCTTTTCATTGCTTTGGTTTTTCCTCTTCACTATTGAGAACCTTTAGCGAGAACAGTGTACTGAATAAACTCAAACTAGAGTTTAAAAAAAGAGCTTCATGTAGTGGCTGTTTTTTGAAGCGGGAACATTTTTTTTGTTTTCAGGTTCTCTGCACCAGTTAAGAAGAGCCTGCTTCCACTATTTCAAACTGGGTGGAGAATGTGTCAATGGGCCAATAGGCCTGCTGTCTGTGTAAGTGATACACTGATGAAGTAAACGAGTATATGAAACATTCCCTTTTCCGTGTTGATGTCTGATCCTTTCTTATATTACTGTAGGTTAACACCAAAGCCCATGACTCTGATCGGACACTTTTTCGCCGTGGCCTTGTACGCCACCTACTTCAGTTTCAAATCCGAGTCATGGCTGATGATCCCAAGGGCCCTGATGAACAGCGGAATGATTATTTACCGCGCCTGCGCCATTTTATTCCCCCTCATCTATTCGGAGCTGAAGTACCTGGTGTACTGAGCCACGCTTAACAGGCACGTGGACAATCTAAAGACTGCAGTCAGTTACATAGGAAAGCACTTACAAGAACGGACCCAGACGTGCCTTTCACCATCACACATCTACATATCTGAACCTCAAATCTGTTTATTCCTAAAGATACGGTATAAAAGTGCCCGATTCACACCGACAATGGGATGACTGGCTTTAAATGAATTCAGTGCATTTTGCTCTTTGAATTGGGAAGAACTTGAGGCCGCGCTGCCGTGATCTGCTACAGCTGTGGGATTCTTCAGCTAAAGAAAGCACACAAAGAAGCGTCAAATATTTAATACAGAATAACAGTGTTTTTAGTTGTACCATTAAACCTGTTAAAAAAAAAAAAAAGAAAACAAGTCGTGAAGCTTGTATGTAATTTTAGCAAAAGCTGTGATATATTTTTTTATGTATAAAAAATTTACAGCAGTTGAAGCTCCAAAAATGTAATGTATCTTTTCTCTTTGGAGTCAAATCCAAGCTGCACATTTTGCTTTTTAGAATGATTGTGCCTTTGATTAAATATAGCATTTTCATTGCTGTTTGTAACTCAGTGTACATATACATTCTGCTGTGGATTCTGATTTCCAGAACAAATGAATATTTCTGAAAAGGATGTATAAAATTCACTATAATTTACTTGTCATTTCTATTGAGCAGCTGCTCCTTTGATATAAAGAAAGCAAAAGGAAACAAAAACAAAAAAAAGCAGAAATAGTGAACCAGATGTTCTCCAGGAGACGCAGGGTGCCACATCTACAAGTTTTCCCCCCACATCTCTTAGAGTAGCTTTTCAAGTTCTGAAGCTGGAGAAATGCACAGTTCATCCACACGGGGGCAGCAGCAACACAAACCACGTCAAGCCTTTTTCAATTTTCAAAGAAAAGCATGCAGGAGTGTGTTGTCATGATTATTTCCGCTTCACTTGTGTCTATTCTGATTTATGTTTGCACAAAAATAACCATATTATTACCAAGTTGACTTTAAAAAACAAACAAAAATTTTGATTACAAGAACTTTTTATTATACTTTTTTTTTTTTTACATCACTATTACATCATAATCCAGCTAATCAGCTGGAACGTTTTTGTTCACGCTGGACCTCGTCTTTGACTCCACATGGACAGAACTTGCTGGTGTGGGAAAAGTGATGAGGGCTTGGATGATTACCTGCACTTCTTCACCCTCCTCATCCTCCCGCAGCCTGCGAACAGTGAATCTACACAGCAACGAAGACACAGCATCGGGACGAGACTCGTGAGGAGAGAACTCTAAACCCCCACTGGACATTAGATCGAGAGCTTTTAGCTACATTTTCCCCAACAGTGTAGCAGAAAGCTCTTCAAAACAGCAAACATCTGTAAGTTTCTAAACAAACACACAAAAAAGAAAGACAAAAGATGATAAACACTGTACAGCTACTGCAAAGAAAGCCGAAAGCATCTGGCTTTAAACTAGATTAAAGTGCTAGAAGCAACCCACCAATCCACACTCTAGATTTATCCGCTAGTAATTATATATATATATATATATATAGGAACAGATCTACTATTTGAACATTACTTTACAGTGTAATATACTGTACATTATATCAGTAACAGCTGAGATATCAGCACAAAAAAATCACTGTCACACGTAACAGCAATATATAATTACATATATATATATTTATATAGAATTTGTTATATAATTATGTACATAAATATATCATTGTATTTTTGAAAAAAAAAAAACATCTCCAGCTTTTCAAGTGATTCCCTGAAAAGCCATTTTTTTTCTTTTGAGACGTAAAAGCTTTTAAAATCGAGTTTGAAACAGAGACGGGAAGAAGAGACTCCCCCCCAAAAAGCCCCCGTCTGGATTATTGAGGTTAACAAGAACAGTAATTTGCATATTCCACAAAATCTATTGCGACACATTACTGTCTACGAACAGTACACACACGACCCTCCACACATGGAGGAAGCTGAACTCACACACAAACCCACTGAACAGAACGGTACGACAATGGACTTCTTTATAGATTAAGGGCTATGTGCTTTACCGAGGATGAAGAATCGAGGATGGTGAATGACAGAAAAGACTATGGATTCACAACACTTGTAATAATTCACTTCAGGAGAAATCCCCCCCCTCCCCTCTGCGTGTATTCTCGCAGTTTATTTGCTCTCTGTAGGGACGCCGCTTTAATCGGGCGGTCCTGATAACCAGGTCGAAGCCTTGTCGAGTCTTGAAGGGCACAGGAATGTGTTTTGTAGTTACGTCCGTCACTTTTCTGTCCATCTCCTGTGAAGCCATCGCATAAACATCATCCGATTATTACCCACAGGATAAAGCCTGCTGTTTCGGACCTGTGCCGTCCCAAACCCAGGCCAGCATCACCATCTGATGTTCGGAGCGCTCCAGCGGACCTCCTGTAATCAGTATATATATGTATATATATATAAACATATATATGTACGTGTGTGTGTGTGTATACGCTCACTGATGATTGTCACGGTGCGTCTCAGCTTTTTCTGCTCAACCAAACACACCCTGCACTGAAGCTGGGAACAAAGTGCACATGGCAACAGCATGAGGAGAGAGAAAGAGAGGTGGGGGTTTGGGGGTTGGTTGGAGATCTGTGATCTGTGTTAAATGCACAAATATCATGTGGCAAGCATCAAGAGATTATGCCTCGTTAGAACAGGCTTCCTGGGAGCTGAGGTGATGCACATTAAGGTTTGGGACACCTCTGGCCAGCACAGAGACATCTGGTTGTCTGTCTTTCCCTGACTGGAGCCATCTTTCTCTCTCTCGCCCTCTCTCTCTCTCTCTTGCTCATGGAGAGAGTGGACTACTCGAAGGACCAGATCTCAATGTCCTGCACGAAGAAGTCCTCTTTCACTGAGAGCATGGGATTCCCAAAGGTTTTGCACGAGTGACTCCTGCCATGGTAAAGATCTCCGTCCAACCACAAACCAAACTCACCGCTGTAAGAGAAGGAGAAGGTTGAACGCTATTAGAACGCTGTTAAATAAATGTACTTCCTATAGGGGGCGACCACAAACTGTCGAAAATTCGATGCCTCGATAGGAGACGATTCAACTACCGATCTCTCAGTCGAATCTTCGCAGAGATGGATCATGTTTTAATTTAATTATGTAAATTAATATTTGATTGTTTTTCACTGCATCGATGGCCACTCCCCCCAGCCCACACACACACCATTCGACTTATTTGATTATGTAAATCCTTAATCGAGGACACCTCGAGAAATTCCTTACTTACAAAGTTCTAATATTATAAAGGACTATAAAGACAACCATGACATGTAAACACCTAACCCTAGCTAATAATGAAGACAATGTAATGATGTAATGGTGCTTGATTTTACTATGGACAGAGCAGATGTCAATTTGTATTGTAATGCTTAAAGATCAACACATTAATTGCCCGTGCAGCTTTAAATATTCTACTTTCGTTTGCTATTCGGAGTGGACAGGACGAACACGATGCAGCGTCTCGTTCTCTCGGGAAACTAGGGTCACATACGTAACCTAGAGACGTTTTTTCCGGGTTCCGCTCCGCTGTAATTACCAGAGCCGCCACTAGAGGCAAATCACTGACTGCTGTAGTTCAGTACTATTTTACATGGTGTATTAGGGTTTATTTTATCCAGTATTTATTTTAAAAACATTGATTAAACGGTTATTGGTAAGTACGACCGTACCTAGCTATCCATATTGCTAAAATCCACTATCGATCAACCTCCAGTTATTAACCCACTAACCACATGCACAAGTAAGATTTTACATACATTACATTTAAATATTACATTTATTTACATTACATACCAACTTGGCCCCACATTTAAAAAAAGGAAAAAATAAGTGGCCCTCAAAGAAAAAAAGTTTTGGGGACCCCTGAGCTAAATGATTTAAAAATAAATTATTTCTGGTCAATAGGTTAAGAATCTTCTGTTTCTGGCTTCAAGCTCATTCTTTATTTGCCCCATGAAGAGAATTGCACTACTTGGTTAATATTATATTATAACCCTGCAAACACTTTTCCAGTCATTGTGTGGATTTGGGGGATTTTTACATGCATGCTTTCTACCATTTGTTAATTTTTTTATAAGAATCTGTTAAAAGTACATCACACTGTTATACACACAATACAATGAATAACGTTAAACCCTTTAAAAAAAGAAAAAAAGTTGTTAGAGCATCAGGTATGATTTACCTTCCTCCACCGAATGCCAGGGAGTCCATGTCTCCTTTGATAAAGAACATGTTATCGCCTGTCCATTTAAAGACCTGCAGGCAAAGAAAAAATCGAGCACAAAGTAAAAAAAAAAAAATTCACTGAGCTTCAATTACACTGTAAATACACCACGTCGATGTCGCACCTCAAACTGCGGATAGAAGGAGAAGAGGAAGGTTTCTCCTGTGCCATAGAATCCGTCGCTGACTTTAAAGGGCTCTGATGCTAATGCCCCGAACACCTAGACATCACACAGATCATTTTAATGAGCAAATGTAATTACAGGCTTTAACGCGTTGTTTACAGGCTGCTGAATTCCTCTAGTGCTTCTCTCTCTCTCTCTTTTTCTCTGTCTCTCTCTCTCTCTCTCAGACTAAATGAATTGCCAAAATGCACAAAGGCAATAGATGGAGATCATAAATTAATGTCACACACAAGAGCAAAATAAATCAAGGTTTCAATCAAAACACCAACAGAGAGCCATTAGTCTAGCAGACTAACACTCACACTAACCAGTCCCTCAGCACTTCCATTCATGTCAAGCACGTCTTTAAAGAGAAGTCTTACCTGCCCGTCGCTGTCTTTAATGACGAGGAGCACGGGAGAGTCCTGCCCCTGCATGATCCGGTACAGGGTTTTAATACTCATGCCATGCTTAGATGTACTGAACGCCAGGGTCCATGGATAGCCTATGGTTCTGGGTGGGAGATATTTTGCCAGCTGTGTAATAAGATGGAGATCCTCTTATAAGCAGAGATATTTTTAAAGAAAAATATATATATATACACATGCCAAATAAATGGCATGAAAAGAATAAAAAAACAAATCACTGTAGCGCAGAAAAGAAACACGTCAGGGGGATGAAACTGAACTCTCAAAGGCCTCCGGAGTCATCAGCGCCCAATTACAGTAGCAATGACCTTTAAACACCAACCGGCCTACAACCTGACCATGCACGATACTGCACATGTGTACACACACACACACACACACACACACACACACACACACACACACACACACACACAAGCGCCTAGTAAATGCTATCGAATCCTTGTATAAACCTGTGTGAGGCTGCACCAGTCTCGCTCTGCTCCAAGGATAACCTTGTCTGATTTACCAAAAGTACAGGACTTTAGGGTGTACCTTCACAGATCTGTTTTCTAAAATAAAAATAAAAATAACGAGCCCACCAGAGACGACTAGATTCCCGAACGAGCATGACTCGGATACAGGCGTAGTCCAGCAGCCTTTATTCAGTACATGAATGAAGAAAACATGTTGAGCCTACAAAATTGCTCTTTTAACTAACACACACACACACACACACACACACACACACACACACACACACACACACACACAACCACACACAGAATCCTTCCTAAGGCTGTAATTACTCACACATATCGTCCACACTGCCAGATGTTGTTACAGGCCAAAAATAACTACTACATGAATTATTATATGATGAAGCAAAATTTCCCACCCCTATAAGCACTCAATGTACACATAGTCTGGAAATTATTCCATAATAACAACATATATATATATATATATATATATATATATATATAAATAATATACACTTTTTTTTATACCACAATGATGCTCACAAAAGCACTTGATAAAATGTAAAATACAAAAATTTAAAGCTTTTCTGTCAGTGTGTAATGATCTATAACTGATCAATAATTTGAGGATGTAAAAAAATAAAAAGAATAAAAAGCAGCTTTTGGAGAGAGGGAAGAGATCGATGAGCTCCTTACCACATGTAGAGGGAAACTAACGCTTGAAGCAACCCTAGCAAAGCTGGGATTGAGTTAACTCACCTTCTCGATCTGTTCAGCCTCCAGGAGGTCACTAGGTTCACTCAGGTTAGGTTTAAAGGTTTCCGGCTCCAGGCTGGCTGTAATGGATGTGCCATGTTTGGAGTTCAGCTCTTCTTTTGTGGTGATCTAAAAGCGGAGAAAAAAGTGTAAGCGAAGTACGCAGCGGGTTACTGCAAGAACCTGCATTTCCATCTTGTTTTTATGGTTTAGACTTTTCAACCTAATTTTCTTTGGTATGCTTTTTCAACAGCAGGAGTTTAAATGTCCTCAAAAAAGTTTTTATTTATTTATTTATTTTTATTTAAATGACCATGCGTGCAAAGAAAAAAAGTAACCAATTATTCGAACGCAAAATGATTTTATCTATACATTTACACCTGCCCTAGTTTTGATCTATACCTATCTACACCATTATACAAGTACATATATCAAGTAACCGACTAACCTGCATCACAAGCAAAAGACTCACAGGACTGCCCAGTTTCATAGAATAGTTGCAAAGACAGACACTTTGCCTCTTGCAGCCTGAACATACTCGGGTTACACAACCCTTGCTTGAATTACCTGCATTGTCCATAGCAAACAATTGAGCAAACCCACTATGGAGCCCTAACTTCCATCTTTTTTCTACAGTACACCCTCTTCACCATCCTTCATTGCAGATGATACACCACAGCGCCTATCTAAGTAGTGCTTGCTGCAAAAGTTATTAAGGATGTAGTGAGTCTATTAGACTTTTGGTAATTTAGTTCAAAATTGTGATTATTACAATAATAATAACAAAAAAAATTATATATATATGTGTGTGTGTGTGTGTGTACATGTGTGTGTGTGTGTGGCAGACTGGGAAACCCATACACACAAATATTTTTTGGCTGTTTACCAGAACAATGGTGGGTTTTGGGCTTTTCCAGACGGTCACACTTTTCTCAACTCGCAAACATTTCCATGCTTGCTGCTATACAGTTGTGTCCGGCACAACCGTATTGCACTGCTACGCTAAGGAAATGAAAAGTGAAGCTAAGGACACTCAGGATAATCAATACTAAGAAACTCTAAGAAGAGTGGTCTAGGTTTTCTTTGGGGATCTATGGCCAGGCACCTGGAGCCGTTTGCACAGGGCACGCAGATCTTCACTGTTTAGCGCATCGATCCGGAGGTGATGTTCGCTCAGAGACACTACCTGGTACAGAGATAGGAAAGGGGAGGGGAGGGGAGAAGCCACAGCTGAGCATGGAGAGAGAGCGAGCACAGTAGTGAGCATGAAGTGCGAAAGCAATGTGTGGCCACGGCAGTCTACGGACACAATTTCACTGAATCATCAACATTTAAGATGGAAAACCTGTTGGTTGACAAAACTTTAATTCTCACTGTCAAAATGTGAGCGTGTTAAACCAAGTGTTTTGCATGGCTGTGTGAACTGTTTCTCAATACAATGTCTTGCAAAGACAAAAAACACCTAACAAAAAATAATAAACAGCAATCTGCTTAATTTAATAGTTTTATTAGTGCCAGTCGTTGCCAGGCTACCTTTGGCCTGGTGGATCATCTTAGCTGTACAGAGACTGTTGATATGTCACGGCTGAACAGAACTGGCCAAACAAGACCCATTAGTGGCAAAAAGCACTATTTGGGTTTGAACGCATGCAAAAAATGCTTGGTATTTCACCAGGAAACAGGATGCATCAGGGTTATTAAGTCATGCCAACATGTAAAGCACAGGCACAAATGACTCAAAGGAGCTTAAAGAAAGCATACAAGAACAGCTTCTCGTTTTGAATCGTTAGCCTCAGATGGGTTAACAGGTATTTGAACATTGGAAATCAGCAGACGAAATGTAGCGACATGGCAAGTTTGGGATTGTGTGAGCGTAAACATCACAAACTGGCACAAGTTTTGAGACGTCAGCGATTCCCAGTGGCAACAGAGAATTAGTCTAAACCGAATGACTCACTTTTCTACCACACTCGCAAACACTCTCTCGGACGATTCCGCCCTGAAACTGGAACAAATCCTTCCATCAAACATGAGCTACAGATTTCAGAGGTTTTTAAATGTAGATAAGCGCAGAACTTTTATTGAAAGGTTTATTAGGGAACACTCCAGCACACTTCTGGGTTTACATTTGGATTTCTACCAATTTCATTTGGATTTCTACCAATTTCCTAAATGAGTATTTGTTTGTGTGTGTGTTTACAACCAGTTAGTTGCCAACAATCATTTGCTGGAGTCTGGCTAATAAGAATCTGAGCATGAGGCTTCAGAAGGCAAAGAAACTCAAATCTGTAATCTGCCCATTCAGACCTGAGCACACACATGACACACACCATCAAGAAAGGAAAATAGCGAAAGCTTCACCTTTTCCCCATAAAATTGCTCAATACATTTTTTTATTATAGTGTTCTAAAGTAAAATGGGTTTCAAGGTATTATATTGAATACTGACTCAGGTTTGAAGAACTACTGGGGCTTTTTTTTAATAGTACCATTATATCTAAGGGGGAAAAAGAACCTCTTTTGTTATAAAAAAAGGGCAATATCATGCTAGGTTTTAGTGGATTACAAGAACACGCTTTCTAAAATTAATTATCTTTCAAATTCCCATCAATAAACATTACAATTATTCAGGGGTCCCAAACCACCGGGCTGCTGATCATGTGGTATCGGGTCATATGAAAGAATCAAACTTTAACATTATTAATGTATGTCCATTTTTTGACTTGCGCGAGTTTTACTTTTTATTATTATAATTTAAAAAAAGTATTATTAATTTATTAATTAATAATATTATTAATTATTATTGAAATGTAATTATATCATTAATGATCAATGTACACAGTCTGGAAATGATTCTATAATATACTGCTGCATCATTTCATCCATTAGCTACTGATTTTTGCTGTGCTACAAAATGCATATATATATATATATATATATATATATATATATATATATATATATATATATATATATATATATATATATATATTATTTTATATTTTTTTATGTATGAAAGAATCAAACTTTTACATTTTTATTGCATTTCCATTTTTTGACTTTGCAGGGTGTTTTACTTTTTATTATTATTATTAATAAAAATTATGATTATTAAGTTAATTAATTAATTATTATATTATTAATATAATAATATATAAAAATATATATAACATTAATTATATTATTAAATTGTCTTATTTCCAATTTCACTGGTTTCAGTCAGTTATTTTTCTATCCATCAATAAATCCAGCTTGCACTGATTCTACATTACGGTGAGTTGAGTTACACCATCATTATATATGTAATTAAGCATATAATATGAATAATAGTAATATGATATGCAAGTTATTGTGTTTAGTTTTTGTGTTATTGTGTTAGCACTCCCTCCAGCTGGTCTGTGTTGCAGAAAGGTGATTATTATAAAGGATATTATTACATGACAGACATGCATGCGGTTCTTTCCTCCATATATAAATAATGTACACACACCAGTGTTCCCAATGCAAAGCTGTAAATAGATTCGTGACTCGCTGTAGCTCATTAATCAGTCCTTTTTTCCATAACTGTAGGTTTAACTTCGACGCACGATGAAACTTTATAGAGCGCATACCTGAGCAAGCCCAGACATCTCATCCTGTAATGATTTTCATAAACACTAAAAGCTCAGGTTTTACAGGCACAATGAAGATGATAATGAAGATAATAACGCCGGCACTCGGTGCAGGTCATTACGCAGCAGAACAACGCAATCAGGCTAATGAGAAGCACAACAGCACGTTATGGTCCATAAGCAGAAACAATCATCCATGCTGACTTACAAACATACACGGAAAAATCTTAACACTTTATTTACTAGATTTAGACAGTAAACAGGCATATTACTGACCTGTTTAGATCATGAGGGGGGTTATTCGGATGTCACCTTTTCATCAGTGGAGGATTTCTGATTGGGATAAGGATATCCCATAGATCGGCATGCTCTGTATTTTAGGTCTCAGTGTGTTACGGTCTACGCTGACCATCAGTGACCAAGCATGTCAGGAACACCTTCAGGAGCTATGTGACAAAAAATCTCCTACAGATTAACCCCTATTGCTGCTAGTTGAGATCAGCAGGACACACCCCTGGAGTGAGGCTTTTACCTTGTAGAGAGCATTTCATAAGATGAAACACAGACTTGTTCAGGAAACTAAAATCTCTCTTTTTTTTAATAGATGCACTGTAATATTGGTGTCCAGATAGTTCCAGATCATTATTTTTGTAAGCAACAGAGAGTGAACCAGATTACAATAAAACCAGAACATCTCCCAGGACTTAGAGACAGAAACTTGGATCTCAGCACTCTGGTCTGGTCTCTGGTTCTCTCTGCCCTGGTGTTAGCTAGAAGACTTTTCAAACACCAGGACACGCGTGTACGTCTCTTACAGAATAATACACCAAGAACAACCAAACAGCACGTGTTGTGGATCTCAAACCACCATAAACAACGCGACAGTCCCGAGATCAACATGGTTGTGTGTGTAAAACTCAGCTAGCAGCGTGCAGCCAAACCCCCACAGACCGCGAGAGGAGCTCCGGTCCCCCCGGAGCACGCACACACACTGCTACGTACATAGGTATACTTAGCAGTGAGCTTCTCCACTTCCTTCGACCTTCTGGAGAACATGGCTCTTCACGACGAGGCGCCGTTTCCCTACGACCACGCCGACGAGCCACAACAAGAAGAAAGAAAAAAAACCAGCCCGAACTCAAAACAGGACTTTTTTTTTTCCTCCGAGTGTGATCGACATCTGCGGCGACCAATGAAACGCCGCGAACAAAACAAAGCTTTAATCTGATTGGCTCCCAAAAAGAAAGCGGGCCCGCCTACCGCACAGCTGTCCGCAAGCGCATTTAAGGAAACAGTGCGCCCTATACCCCTGCGACGAAACCGAGAGCTGCCACCGTGTTTTTAAACACACACACACACACACACACACACACACACACACACACACACACACACACACACACACACACACACACACACACACACTTTAAACTCATTCCTAACCAAACTATTTTATTTCTTAAATAACTCAGTTTCTCAAGAAACGACCAAATGTACAAACAAGGACAAAATAAAAGGTCTCTCTCTCTCTCTCTCTCTCTCTCACACACACACACACACATACACACACACACACACACACACACACACACACACACACAGAAAAGTAAATACAACTCTAATGCACAGCTTAATTAGCTCCTTCTCCTCTTATCATATTTTATCACAGCCAAAGCTAGGACCACACACACACACACACACACACACACACACACACACACACACACACAGTACCATGTCTGCAACCCTAGGGCAGTGAGCAAAGATTATTTACGCATTTTATACATAATTAATATCGAACACACTACATTATCACAAAACCGGACTAAACTCCTATCTAAAGTCAAACAGAATCAAATGTAAAACGCTGCACGAGCTCAGAAACTTGTTTTTGACATGTACACTTGAGGGGAGGACACTTTACTTCACGCTCAACGCAAGACTACAAGGCTTTGTTTTTTGTTTGTTAAGAGTCAAGAACTGCCAAATCAATCTGCTTTGTTTCCTTCATCATTGATTTACATTAAAATTTAAAGTGCTGCCCCAGTACCAGTATCGCTTTCTTCATAAAGAGGATTGGTTTCAGCGTCGCTCACACCAGATTGCTGCACCGCTATTTCCATGAAGACATACACCACCTGCTTCTGAATACGTCCTCTTATCACTCGATCACAGAGCAGCTCGAAATCAACCTGCTCTTCGTTTGTTTTTGAAATGACATACAAGACATGAACTCACTGCACATTGCTGCGTACGTTCTCTAGGAATGTTCTCTTGATTTTGATACACCAGTGTATTAGAGCTCGATCACAGAGCAGCTCAAACCTTGGGGCTTTTCAATGTGTGTAAGGAGTTGATTGTGAAACTGCATGAATCTACAGACTGGGCTACAAAGAAATGAACACCTAGCATTATATAGAAATGGTTGAAGTGGAAGGTGGTAGCTCAGTGGTTAAGGCATTGGACTTTGGATCGGAAGGTCACAGGTTTAAATTCCACCACTACCGAGTTGCCCCTGCTGGGCCCTTGAGCAAGGCCCTTAACCCTCCACTGCTCAGTTGTAAGTCGCTCTGTATAAGGACATCTGCCAAATGCCATACATGTAAATGGTAGCTCATTGGTTAAGGCTCTGATCAGAAGGTCAGAGGTTCAAGTCCTGGTATCGCCAAGCTCCCACTCTTGGGCCCTTGAGCAAGGCCCTTAACCTTATGTGCTCAAGGGGTGCTCTATTATGGCTGACACTGTGCTCTGACAGCAAGTGAACATTTTGTTCTTAAAGTTGATTTGTTAGAAGCAGGAAAAATGGGCAAGCGTAATAGATTTGCGAGAGATTTGAAATTGTAATGTCTAGACGACTGGGTCAGAGCATTTTCAAAACTGCAGCTCTTGTGGGATGTTCCCGGTCTGCAGTGGTCAGTATCTAACAAAACAGGTCCAATGAAGGAATAGTGGTGAACCGGTGACATGGTCATGTTCAGCCGAGGCTCATTTATGCACGTGGGGAGCGAAGGTTGGTCTGTGAGTAGCTCCATAATTCCCTCCACACTCACCTCTAAGTTGGAGGTCCTGGGACTCAGCCTGCCGCTGTGTCAATGGATCTCGAACTTTCTGACGGACAGACCACAAGCTGTACGGGTGGGAAAACACACCTCATCCACCCTCACCCTCAGCACTGGAGCTCCCCAGGGTTGTGTTCTGAGCCCCTGCTGTACTCACTGTACACACATGACTGTGTGGCCACTTCCAACTCCACAACCATCATCAAGTTTGCTGACGACACCGCTGTGGTGGGCCTGATCTCCAACAACGACGAGACGGCCTACCTACAGGAAGTTAAAACCTGGAGAGATGGTGCCAGGAGAACAACCTTCTCCTGAACGTCAGCAAGACTAAGGAGTTGATCGTGGACTTCAGCACGAAGCAGGAGCGGTCATACCAACCGCTAAACATCTGCGGACTCCAGTGGAAAGAGTGGACAGTTTCCGGTACCTGGGTGTTCACATCACACAGGACCTGTCTTGGTCCTGTCACATCAACACCCTGGTGAAGAAGGCCCGCAGCGCCTGTACCATCTGAGACGCTTAAGGGACTTTAAACTACCCTCTCAGGTGCTTAAGACTTTTTACACCTGCACCATCGAGAGCGTTCTGACGGGTAGCATCACTTCCTGGTTCGGGAACAGCACCATGCAGGACAGACGAGCCTCCAGAGGGTGGTGCGTTCAGCTGAACGTACCATCCACACCGAGCTCCCTGACCTGCAGGACATCTACAGCACACGGTGCAGGACCAGAGCCAGGAAAATTGTGAAGGACCTCAGCCATCCCAACAATGGACTCTTTTCTCTGTTGCGTTCGGGAAACGCTTCCGCTCCCTGAAAGCGAACACAGAGAGAATGAGGAGGAGCTTCTTCCCGCAGGCCATTCGGAGTTTAAACCAGGAAACACCCAGGATCTAAAAACTGGCCCACTCTCCATCATCACCATTTTTTCCCCTGCACAACCACACTTTTCGTATACGGCACATTATACACTGGACTTGCACAGCACAGTGCACTTTACATTCCATCTCTTTTCATATTTTCTTTTCATTTTCTTTTCATATTTATTTCATATTTTTTTATATTCTCTTTTCTTATACCACACCATCCCGCACAAGGACACTTTACACCACACCTCACTGCACACGGACACTCATGGTCAATCATAACTTGTTTACTGTTGTTTACTGGCTAACTGCACACTGCCATAAACATAAACATTTTCTGTGTACATTTTCAGTGTATGTATATATATGTATATGTATGTGTATATATGTGTATATGTATATGTACGTATATATACATATATATTTATATATATTTATATATCTCTACATCTTATTTATCTGCCTTCTTTCTTATTATATTTTTCTTTAAATTTTGTTATTATATTTATATTTTTTATATTTTCTATTCTCCTTTTTTACCCTATTTTATTCCCTCATGCCGGACCGTCGTCAAAAGCATTTCACTGCATGTCGTACCCTGTATGTATGTGTTTGTGACAAATAAAATTTGATTTGATTTGATTTGATTTGAGTAGCTCAAACTGCTAAAGAAGTTGACTGCCAAATGTTCACTTGCTGCCTAATTAATCCCACCCACTAACAGGAGCCAAGATGAAGAGATAATCAGTGTTATTTACTTCACCGTTCAGTGGTCATAATGTTATGTCTGATCGATGTATGTGACAAAGAACACCTTAACTTCACACCACATTATCGTCCAAAAAGATCCACCTTGAGAAATTTGATAACAGCAAATATCTATGTATGTACATGACAGACAGGGACGCACAGCCCTGCTAACACATTTATACCTCCGGACTAAACATCAGTCACGATCCTGTAACACCAGCATGGTTTAACAAGTGACATGTCTCGTCTTTAAACCATGTCTTGGTTTCAACAGTCAACACAGGAGCTCATGTATCCAGTGCATACATGAGCTGCTTTGGTAAAAGAAAACAGAACACAATCATGCAAAACACTAGCTTCAAGCTCACGGTAAAAATAATAATAAAATCATGGGGGGTATTTACCAACCAAGTGTACAAACTGATTTCAGACATAAAGTGAACGAAAGCTTAAACGACACAGTGCGATGGCAAATGGGACAGGAAGGTGCGTTTGACACGTTAAAGTTCCAGGCACCTGGAAAATACAAAAACACATACAGAACACAAAGACACAAAACACACAATAATATGTGCATTCGGATCGTCTCCGCGTGACGGTGCACAAGCAAAATAACGTACAGTTTAACGAACACAAACACGTTGCTGCACAACACCGAGTGATTAAAATCGGATCGATTCAAAGATTTAAGATCAAAGCAGATTAAAAGAAAGGGTTGGAGAACAGAGCTGAGGGACAGAGTCTACCTCCCACTCCTTGGATGAGGAGTCTGATGTCGTCTGGCTGCTGTCGGCTTCGGGCTCGTCGATTTTTTTGACTACCATGAACCCGGGCTCACGGCTGATACTTCCCATGCCTTCACCAAATGTTTCCGGGCTCCACTGGATGAAAAACAAGTAAAGATGTTCTGACCTACATCGACAGAGGAGATATAAGCTACATCAGGACACGGGTGCCATAGAAAGAAATTAATCAACACACCTAAAGAACCATGGAATCCTCAATACTTTGGGTTTGTACATTATATTTGGCAAAAGTTTGTGGACACCTGACCATAAGATCTTAGTGCTTTTTCAACATCCTGTTCCATATTTATTCCCCACTTGCATTTATAATAACCTCCAATCTTCTGGTAAGATGTTCCACCGGATTTTGAAGCGTGGTTGTGTGCTGATACAGCAGTGTGTGTTAGTTAAGTCGGGTACTGATGTACTTGAGGTGAGGAAGCCTGGGCGCAGTCAGCATTCACATACATCCCATTAGGGTTGAGATCAGAGCTCTATAATAGGCCTTCAAGATCTAGCACTACAACCCATGTAAAACAATATCTTCATTTGTGCACAGGGGCATTGTCATGCTGGAACAGGTTTGGATCTCCAATTTCAAGTGAAGAGAAGCTTTTATGCTCCCACCTCCAAACAGGTTTGGAAAAGAACCACATATGACTGGAAAAGTCAAGGGAGTTTCACATGCAACAGCCTCTGGGGTTTATACAGAATGGTGTGAAAAACAAAGCATCCAGTGAGCAACAGCCCTGCAACGATAAACAACTTGTTGACGTTAGAGTTCAGAGGAGAACGGCCAGAATGCTTTTTCAGTCTTCATACTGCGCAGCTTCTTTGAGCTTGTGAGAACCCGATGTGGTCTTCTTCTGCTCTACCTAAAGCAGGGCCAATCTTGTGGGTGCAGGTTTTCATTCCAACAAAACAAAAGCCCACACCAAACTGTTTAAATCTAATGATTTAGAATTTTCAATGACTATCAGGTGTTGATTGGTTGGAATGAAAACCTGAACCCACAGTGGCACGTTGTGGAAAAGATTGGACATCTCTGCTTTAGGTAGAGCAGAAGAAGACCACATCGGGTTCTCATAAGCTCATTGAAGCTGCACAGTTGGAAGACTGCAAAAGCATTGCCTGGTCTTTTTTTTTGTGCATTTTAGATGTTTTTCTACTTATTACCTTTTTAAAGAGTGGTACATGTTATAGCCTTTCTATGGGCTCTGTAAATCTGGCCATTCTCCTCTGAACTCCAACGTCAACAAGTTGTTTATAGCTTAAGAGCAATTAACAAAAAAAGAGTCAGTGTGTTTCTAGATGTGCTTCTAGTCAGCATTTCTAGATGCTTTTCTGCTTAGCAGAGTTGCCAAAAGTAACTTATTTACAATTTAATGTGTTTATTTTTTATATGAGTTGCAACACTAGAATATGTAGTACATGCACAGTCAAAATCCCAGGACAAAGCACAGCAGTCAGGCCGCAGACAGATGAACACTGGGGATTGTAATATATGAAAGGAAGCGATTGTCAGTTTGTCCTTGCATAACAAGAGACAAAAGCGGGATTGTAATGGCACAGATGAGCAGAACCGACGGCATGGGTTTGGGAAATTATTTCTGGTGTAAAATGAACCCAGCGCAAATTGAATTGCGTTTCTATCCGTACTTTGGTTTAATTCGCTAGGAACACAGTTTATGGCTTGTAATCGCCTCTCAATAGTGTCTTTGTTTCAGAAATTAAAAGTCGCTAACAGCTTTAGAGATTTTGAAAAACCTTATCTAATCAAGAGCTTGAATTTTTCAGATATAGCAAATTTTTTAAATACAGGAACAATGAACCTTAGTGACTTTGAGTTCTTTTTAATGTATGGGGCTAAAAAAATATTCCTCTACCAACACATGACATAAATAAATAAAGGAAATAAAGCTTCTCACCCCTGAGTAAAATTGGAGCAAACGAATGAGAGCTGTGTTCGTAACTCACCTCTCCTGTGGCACGGAGAACCAGTACTCGTGTTTACGATCGCGCTGGGCGTACTGCTGCATGGAGGCGCTGGCGTTGGACACAAACGTCTTCTTCATGGCCTTGCCGACTCGCAGGCACAGAAACCTGTGAGACCTGGATAGCCGCCTCTCCCTGGATGTAGCCAGACCTGAAACACGAACGGGGGAAATGATGCTATGGCTGATTCATATAATAACAAACGTGTGTTATAACAAGTGGGTATGAAATTTCGTTCTGATAAAACAAAAAACATTTGGAAATGATGACTTCATGATATTTTATTAACTCCATTTCACAAGCTTTCGAAACCGTTACCAACTGAAGAATTTAACATGAACGTAACGTATGGCTATAAATTCTCTGAGAAATGAAACAGAAAGGAAGTGAGTGCCTTTTTGTTTTTTTTATTGCGATGTGATTCATCACTGTCAATAACAGACAGCAGCTGATCATTAGAACAATATGCTGGGGAAGAGTTATCATATATTCTGTCTGCAGACATTTTGTTCTTCATTTAGCCAGTGTTTTCTTCAGCACTGGTAGGCAGACTTCTTTGCTTTTGATAGCCATCAAAAAATTATTGATCCAATTTGATGGGATCTTCTGACTCATGATCCTTCTGACTGATGCCATCAAGTCTTTTCATCAGATATGCTTGCATCACACAACAATCATGGAGGTATGAGAGGTTGGTAATATGCAGTCTTACAAGTGCACTGAACATCAGACAGACATCCCATTTCAATACTGGTATTAGTGCATCTTCTTCTTCTTCTTCTACCTGCACCTCACCACAACCATAAACCTCCTCCTTGGCCTTCCTCTTTTCCTCCTTCCTGGCGACTCCATCCTCAGCATTCTCCTACCGATATACCCCATGTCCCTCCTCTGCACATGTCCAAACCATCTCAATCAGGGTTCTCTCACTTTGTCCCCAAAACGTCCTACATGCACTGTCCCTCTAATAAACTCGTTTCTAATCCTGTCCATCTTCATCACTCTCGATGAAAATCTCAACTGGCATTAATGCATATGTAGAGCATTTTCCCAGACACAGAAATTTGCCATGTTTAGACTTATTAAAAATTTGAAAAGGAAAAAGTAAAGCGAGTTATAATGATCCTAAAATCAACATTCCAAACAATTTACTATTGAACCTTTTACTTATTTAACTGTTTACCTCACCTGAGATTAGGGGTGTGCAATAAATATTTAAAAATATTATATTTAACGAAAATCAGATGCTATTTTGCATAATTCAAAAATGTGTTTGTACATTTATATATTGGACTTATATTGTACTAGTTTTATTTAACAATGTCAATAGTATGCTGATTAATTGAATCAATATCTTGCAGGACGGTATTTAAAAAAAAAAAAATCACTGCTCTGTTGTAAAGTGAACTGTGAAGTACAAACAACAAGCAAAAATATAAAGTTGTAATAAAAGTATCTGAATGTATACTTCTGTCAAAAACAGCACAACTTGTGTTTACATGGCCTGTTTGCAGATCGGCATCTTTTGTCTTAAATCTGAACTTTCAAATCCAAACCATCTTCATGCTCTAGAAATGAATTCTTGTGTTGATTGTGGGTTTCTGCTGTTTGAATATCTTCATCTCTTACAGATTCTTCGCTCATTTTAACTTCTGTCACGCTCGGCATGCGCACATTTTGATAGGTTACTGAAAACGAGTGACTCGATAATGTGAATTTGCATATCGTTAAAACAGCAATTAAGATATTTTCGTACACGGTATATATTGCACGCCCCTACCTGAGATAAAAAAAAAACTAAGGAGTTAAAAACCAATGTACAAAGAAAACTACTTTTTTAACTATGCAGAGCAGAACAGAATCTCAGAACGAACATCAGCATCCAGTTCTGACACTCAAGGACTGAAATCTGAGACACACTAGATTGTAGATCACCATATTTTTATATTATGTGCGCTATAAAGGGATACACTAAAATGTGAATGCAAAATGGATTATTTATTTCCTTCCTTTTAAGCACACCTGGTTTGAAGGACAATAGTGTCTTTGTTTCAGAAATTAAAAGTCGCTAACAGCTTTAGAGATTTTGAAAACCTTATCTAATCAAGAGCTTGAATTTTTCAGATATAGCAAATTTTTTAAATACAGGAACAATGAACCTTAGTGACTTTGAGTTCTTTTTAATGTATGGGGCTAAAAATATTCCTCTACCAACACATGACATAAATAAATAAAGGAAATAAAGCTTCTCACCCCTGAGTAAAATTGGAGCAAACGAATGAGAGCTGTGTTCGTAACTCACCTCTCCTGTGGCACGGAGAACCAGTACTCGTGTTTACGATCGCGCTGGGCGTACTGCTGCATGGAGGCGCTGGCGTTGGACACAAACGTCTTCTTCATGGCCTTGCCGACTCGCAGGCACAGAAACCTGTGAGACCTGGATAGCCGCCTCCCTGGATGTAGCCAGACCTGAAACACGAACGGGGGAAATGATGCTATGGCTGATTCATATAATAACAAACGTGTGTTATAACAAGTGGGTATGAAATTTCGTTCTGATAAAACAAAAAACATTTGGAAATGATGACTTCATGATATTTTATTAACTCCATTTCACAAGCTTTCGAAACCGTTACCAACTGAAGAATTTAACATGAACGTAACGTATGGCTATAAATTCTCTGAGAAATGAAACAGAAAGGAAGTGAGTGCCTTTTTGTTTTTTTTATTGCGATGTGATTCATCACTGTCAATAACAGACAGCAGCTGATCATTAGAACAATATGCTGGGGAAGAGTTATCATATATTCTGTCTGCAGACATTTTGTTCTTCATTTAGCCAGTGTTTTCTTCAGCACTGGTAGGCAGACTTCTTTGCTTTTGATAGCCATCAAAAAATTATTGATCCAATTTGATGGGATCTTCTGACTCATGATCCTTCTGACTGATGCCATCAAGTCTTTTCATCAGATATGCTTGCATCACACAACAATCATGGAGGTATGAGAGGTTGGTAATATGCAGTCTTACAAGTGCACTGAACATCAGACAGACATCCCATTTCAATACTGGTATTAGTGCATCTTCTTCTTCTTCTTCTACCTGCACCTCACCACAACCATAAACCTCCTCCTTGGCCTTCCTCTTTTCCTCCTTCCTGGCGACTCCATCCTCAGCATTCTCCTACCGATATACCCCATGTCCCTCCTCTGCACATGTCCAAACCATCTCAATCAGGGTTCTCTCACTTTGTCCCCAAAACGTCCTACATGCACTGTCCCTCTAATAAACTCGTTTCTAATCCTGTCCATCTTCATCACTCTCGATGAAAATCTCAACTGGCATTAATGCATATGTAGAGCATTTTCCCAGACACAGAAATTTGCCATGTTTAGACTTATTAAAAATTTGAAAAGGAAAAAGTAAAGCGAGTTATAATGATCCTAAAATCAACATTCCAAACAATTTACTATTGAACCTTTTACTTATTTAACTGTTTACCTCACCTGAGATTAGGGGTGTGCAATAAATATTTAAAAATATTATATTTAACGAAAATCAGATGCTATTTTGCATAATTCAAAAATGTGTTTGTACATTTATATATTAGACTTATATTGTACTAGCTTTATTTAACAATGTCAATAGTATGCTGATTAATTGAATCAATATCTTGCAGGACAGGGTATTTAAAAAAAAAAAAATCACTGCTATGTTGTAAAGTGAACTGTGAAGTACAAACAACAAGCAAAAATATAAAGTTGTAATAAAAGTATCTGAATGTATACTTCTGTCAAAAACAGCACAACTTGTGTTTACATGGCCTGTTTGCAGATCGGCATCTTTTGTCTTAAATCTGAACTTTCAAATCCAAACCATCTTCATGCTCTAGAAATGAATTCTTGTGTTGATTGTGGGTTTCTGCTGTTTGAATATCTTCATCTCTTACAGATTCTTCGCTCATTTTAACTTCTGTCACGCTCGGCATGCACATTTTGATAGGTTACTGAAAACGAGTGACTCGATAATGTGAATTTGCATATCGTTAAAACAGCAATTAAGATATTTTCGTACACGGTATATATTGCACGCCCCTACCTGAGATAAAAAAAAAACTAAGGAGTTAAAAACCAATGTACAAAGAAAACTACTTTTTTAACTATGCAGAGCAGAACAGAATCTCAGAACGAACATCAGCATCCAGTTCTGACACTCAAGGACTGAAATCTGAGACACACTAGATTGTAGATCACCATATTTTTATATTATGTGCGCTATAAAGGGATACACTAAAATGTGAATGCAAAATGGATTATTTATTTCCTTCCTTTTAAGCACACCTGGTTTGAAGGACAATATTGCCTTTATATTACATTCACATGCTTTGTGCTCGCACTCTGTAAACAACATATTCTTTTCTTGGAATTTTTCACGAGTGGTTCAGATATTTACTTGAAGTTTACAGCGATATGATATGAGTGTGCTGTCTGAAATTGGCAAGAGATAAGCAAATCCCATTAATTCCCTCGAGCAAAGTCATTGTAAATGAGATAAGGAGCTGGTTGTGATCGCGACCACCCATCGCTAACACCCGGGCAGACACTGAGACGCCAGTAGAGGGGTTAGGGTTAGAGTAGTGGTTCACCAAAAGTGTGTGTTTGCATGCAGTGACACACGGTAAAATAGTGGTCCCCAACCCCCGAGCTGCAGACCGGCACCGGTCCGTGGATCAATTGGTACCGGGCCGCACAGAAAGAATACATAACTTACATTATTTCCATTTAATTTATTATCTGATGTTTTATTTTGGAAAATTACGAAATTCTTTTCACCACATCTGTCTATGACTCACTCTTGATGCATGTCATGATGCCTCCCTCGGTCACATGTCTTACCTACAATCCTCTATCTTCTTAAAGGGGCTGCTCCGGCTGCTAACACATAATACATTAACGCTAAATTCAAACCCCCAAGCGAGCAAAATGAACAAAAAACAACACAGTGGATTCACGTTTATTATTATATTTAGAAAATATCTGCCACACCTTAAAGGCCGGTCCGTGAAAATATTGTCCGGCATTAAACCGGTCCGTGGAGCAAAAAAGGTTGGGAACCACTGCTGTAAAATAATAGTTGATTATACTGTGCTTTAAGATTAGTGTACGATTAAGAACAAAACGGATAACCGGTGTCATCGAAATATCTTGCAATGCATCTCAGTAATGAGTATGACTAAATGTCAACCAACCACTATTTATAGATCAGCTATCTTTATGGGTTACGGTGTCCCGCTAGCTAAAACACTGGACCTGGAATGTATCTATACTCAAATAATACACTCTACTTTGAAGTCGAATATTTCCTTATTTTGCCCATTTGTCTCATATTAAAATAACATGTCTCATGAAAGGAAAGTGATAAAAAAATAACTCCTCACTTGATGCCTATCAGCGTTAATGTTTAATACGTGTACACACCCTGAATGTTACTTGCTAATTAAAGCTGTTGTGAGATGTCAGAATAAAACTGTCCTGATCTTTTTGTTTTACCGTCACAACCCAACTCAGCAGTAAGGAGATGAAATGAACCTGACACTGAGCCTGCAGTGGTGGTGTCCACGGTCTATTGGCGTGAGTTTAACGTGCCACTCTGTGTATTTTCTCCTATCTAGCAGATGCAGACTGCACAAGGTAGCAGTTCTCCTCTGATTCGTTCTACTTCCGGCAGAAGCAAACTAAAAATGGGTGGCTGAGGAAAAAACAGTGCCTTTGTGGAATTGTTTGTAAAAGAGGAAACCGTATTGAATGCTCACCTCAAAAACTCCTTTCTGAGTATTATCAAATCAGTCTCGATGCTGTTCTCGAATCCCGATAAAAAATCCAGAATATTGTCCATAACTACAACATGCAATTAATCCGATATGCAATGTAAAAAAAATAATTTATTAAAACCTACTTTTCTCCTTTTTTGTCAGCTTAAGAATCTGTACATCCTGGTAACTACTACTACAATCAATGTGCTACAATGAATAAAAAACGACTGTGTGACTGTCCTGGGCTTCATAAACAGCATTTCAAAAGAGTGTATTAACCAATTAGAAAGCAGGTTTTCCTGCATGCCAATTATTTTGTACTTGCATGTCCAGCCTTATGCAGTTTAATTCAGCAGGAGACTGAGAAAGATATTTATATACTTTATGTATTCAATATGATTGAAGGTTGATGTTTGATCAGATGTGTATACATATATATATATATATATCTGCTATAAAGCAGTAGAAAACTAAAAGAAATCCAGAAATGCAGCGAGGTGAACAACAGTGAAGATGAGAGAGAACATCTGAGTGCTTTTAGAGATTAAGAGATGTGAGAAATAAAGAGATGGCAAACTGGTGCCAGCTCACTCTGCTGCCTGAAGGGTCATTTTTGCTCAATATGATCTGAAGCATTTGGTTATCCTGCCAAATAAGTAAGGAACAAAACAAATTGAGCCTACTGTTACTGTTATATAAAAATATTTCAATTATCAGCCCACTATCATACAACAAGTACCAACTGGGCATGGGTGATTTCTTTAAGACTCTTTAAGTGTCTCCTGGTGAAGGATTCCTGTGGTATTCTCATGATTCATATTCATTAATATGAAACTCATCGATCTGAATTCAAACACACACTCACTCATTTCACACATCTGCGTCTTCAGTACCACCCGTATTACATTATATTATTATTGCTTAACTGTTTACATGCTGTTTTGTGCACATCCATTTGACAAACTTTTGTATTTACATTTTGTGTTTATTTACAAGTACACTCTGTATCCAGTTCTCTCCTGCACACTGTACTGTATAATACACAGTAGGTTTACTGGCGGCACTATTTTGTGATTTGTGTATTTGTCCTACACTGTCTTGTGTTGTCTAAGGACAACTTACTTAAGTCCTTAAACCTGTATTCTGTTATGTAGCTTTATGTTGTTTCATGAAGCACCAGAGTTCATCAGCTATATATGAGTGAAAAGAAAATACAAGCTTCTTGACTCTCGACTTGACTTACATTCATCACTGGACAAAACAACTTGTGTTTACATGTTGTTCTGAATAAGTGCTGGCAATGAAAACCTCAATATATAAGTGTCAAATAAACGTCGATCAAAATTAAAAATGTAACAATGCTGTGCTATAGATACATATAAATGGTTTAACAATAATAACTAATGAGATTCATATTGAATTAGCAAACATTTAAATCACTTTAAAATCAATTAAAATGGTAATAAAGCAATAATTAAGAACAATTCATCTACGGGAAATTGAAAAGGAGGAAGCCAATGCTATAAAGGAGGCTATTTCATTATTGTCTATCTCCAGCATTCTTTTTTAAGTTAGCTCTAGTGTTCCTAAATGTACTTAACGACCCCCTACCTTTCTAACTAAGCCGAATAACTGTAGATATTTCCTAAGCAGATGACTCAGATAATCTAATACTGAATTAATATGGCTCCAGGCTGTGGCTTCTCTTTATCTAAGCTTTATTTTCCCATGATTTCATTAAATGTAATATATTTTCATAAATGTTAATTGCTTTAATAAGAAATTGCAAAATACGATGCTTTAAAACTAAAGTCTGCAGTGATCAGATGTATTCAAATATTGATTTATAAGACTTATATATTTCAAGGCACGTTTCCTTAATAGCTTAGGAAGGGGTCAATTCTCTCTGCAGGAGATGAATGGGTGTCTAGCAGTGTCTGTACCACACATAGGCAAAGGAATTGTAATCTATTTAGGCAACGTTATACTGCCAGAGCCCATTCATTTACAGTGCCTTAATCAGGTGTGTAATTCCACTTTGCTGTTGGAGAGCTGTGCAGAATTGTGTTGGCTGCAGGGTTGTAGATGAAGTGAATAAAACAATAATCAACCCATTATGTGGAAATAACAGAAGCGCGACTAGGAAATGGTCCAACCATGCTCTAAATATGCCACACTCAAATACACTATATGGACAAATGTATTGGGACACCTGACCTTTCCTGCCATATGTGGTTCTTCTCCAAACTGTTACACAGAGCTGGAGGCACACAATTGTACAGTCTTTGGATTCGGTATAAAAAAACATTCACTTGAACTTGGAAATCCAAACCTGCTCCAGCATGGAAGACCTGTTTACATGGTTCGGAGAGAAAGTTCTTGATTGACCTGTTATAGATCTCTGATCTCAAACCCCACTGAACATCTTTGGGATAAATTGGAACACTGACTGCACCCCAGGCATCTCTAGTGGAACATCTTCCCAGAAGAATGTAGGGAATTACAAGAGCAAATTGGGACTAAATGTGGAATGTGATGCTCAAAAACACACCATACTTATGACCAGGTGTCTGCAAACTTTCGGTAATATAGTGTGAGCATATTGTTCGAAACATGGCTTTCGAGTCAACATGACATGACTACTAGATAGTCTCTTGGCCATAAAATATTTGTATGCTTACACTGCATGAGTGTCATGATTTCTAAAAAGCGATTTAACGAGATTTCATTTCATTTTCTCTCGTCAAATGACAGCTTCTTTCCATGCTCACGTTAGTCATAGCTGCTCTCTTCCACACATATTAGCACACTTATACCCACAACCAGCCAGTGCAACTGTGACCCAGAGAGAATGGTTGGAGACTCAAGATTCGAACTCGTATCTCCTGAGGACGTTTCCCTCATGCGTCCAGGTGTTTAACTTAATCAAGCCCGTATCCACGCATATGAATAAGTAGTTTCCAGCCCTTTTCCAAGATGAATGAATCAGACAAATGGTACAAGGTAACATGCTACCAAATGATCATTTTAGAATCTTGAATGTCCTAAAAACATAAAATGGAAACGTAAGGTTCAGCCAGTTCTTATTTCAAGTGCATGTGAAAACGCATCGGATCATATTGTAATTGCAAATTGATTTTTGTGCGTCTTGAACCCCCTAGTAAGCAGACTATTTTGGGATCATATGAATGCCATTTCACCTAATTGCTTAAAAAATATATATATATATAAAACAACACAATTGTGTTTTCTTTTAAAGTTAATTTACATGAATTTAAATTAATTCAGAACCTAATTAGGTTAACACTCAGCTGGATAATTAACCGTATTAAGTCAACTTACACGTTTTGACATTTCGGTTTTATGCCGGTCTTGTGTGTGTAAACAAAACCAAAATTACGACTATGACTATAAACAGAAGCAGCTCAGCTCTGAATAAACATCTAAACTACTTTGATTGCTTTCGGGTGTTGTTGGTGTAAGGCCAACTGCGTGCGCTGTTGTGTTTGATAAATTCTCGCTAATCGCGTTGAAGGTCAGTATGTTATTTAAGCGAGCCCAGAGTGATTCAATCAGCTTAAAACGCCTATCAGCAGCAGCACACCTCACACAAACCGCACAGACTCGCTGTGATTCGAAGACTTCAGAGCACAGTGCTGTAACAGCTTCAGCCCTGCATCTTTAGGAAAGTAGGTTCTGCACTGTGAATACCAGAAGTGCAGTAAAGCTCTATTTTTCTATAAAAATAAGCAAAACTTGTGCATGTGGAATCCACACATTGTGTCTTACCCTCTGCTGAACCCTGTCTCTGCCCGCCTTTGCCTGACACGGTCTCTCTCTGGTTGTGCTGTACATTTTCTCGTTGCTCCTTGGCCTGTTGCATAGTGTGACTCTTCCACATCTTCCGCAGCTCCTCCACATCCGTTTCAGAGTCCCGCTTGCCCTCTCTGGTGATTCTCACCTCGTCAGGGTTACGTTCCTGGTCTGTGACCTCTGTGGCAGTGGAACTCAGGGTGGGTGTGGGTTGTGGCTGGCGCTCTTCTTGGTCCCTGCTGGTTGTTGTGCTTAGCTGCTCCTGGCTTTTGGACTCTTCTGAAACACTGACAGTTTCTTCGGCTGTATCTCCCTTAGTCTTTTCCTCGTCCTTGTCCTTGGGCTTTGCCTCTTCGTCTGGATCATCTCTGACTGTTTGTACAGATTCAGAGGACGACTGGTCCTCGCTCTGGAGTTGCTGGGCGGACGGCTGCTCCTCACGAATAGGTGAGAGCTCAGGCTCGGTGAACACGTCCTCGGAGAGCGAGGCGTCCGTGCTGCGTGGGGCTGTGCTGCCACTGTCGTACGCCTCTCTCAGACGCAGTTCTGCATGATAAACAGGTCCTGACAACCATGCATCAATGTCCCTGCAGGCACAAAAATGTTCATTTGGTTAACATTTGAATTGCCATACAGGGTAGAGTGATACCATAAGACACTGCAGTGGTCAGAAAAAAAAAAATAGAACTATATAGAGTGAATAGGCATAACGTTATGACCACCTGACTAATATTGTGTTGGTCCACCTTTAGCTGCCAAAACAGCATTAACTTCTTCAGCAGTTGGGGGCTACAGTTGCTGATCTGCTCAGCCCACAAGTTTTGGACATACTTTGATCCAGTCTTCTAGCCATCACAATTTGTCAAACTTGCTCAAATCCTTACGCTTGCCCATTTTTCATGCTTCTAACACGTCAACTTTGAGGACAAAATGTTGCTGCCTAATAAATAATAATTGCTGCCTAATAAATAAATCCCACCCACTAACAGATGCCATGATGAAGAGATAATCAGTGTTACTCACTCACTGGTCATAATGTTATAATGTTATGCCAGATCGGTGTACATTAAGCAATATGACATACATGTACGTGATTGTTATATGATACCTTATTATGTTCTAAAGGCTGAATCACATTTGCTTTTAACTGTGCACACAAGATGGCTCCCATTTCATTCTGCAGTTGTTTAAGCACTGTCTGTGATACTGTATTTACAATTGAACCCTAGTTATGGTACAGTACCCTTATGTAATATCATACACAGATAATGAATAGAGTTTTTGATTTGAGACCATCATAGCATTCAGAATGAAAAGTTTTAAAGCTTGCTTGTTAGATTTGTTTTAAATTGCTGAACATGTTGCAGTGGTTCCACTGGTATCGTGTTGAACAAGCTTCCAGATTACACAACCTATGTAAGCCTGTAGGTATACAATGCCACACATGTTGCTGAGTAATACACCTATAAAGTCATACATCAAATATAATCGTGGATGAAGTGTATGTAGAGTCTGGTCTTTCCCTCATTCCCTCGACTTTTAATCTAAATCGCGCAGGAAGTGACAACAGTGACAGACCAGTGCTGGCATTGGTTGAGGCTCATCTACATTCCCAAACCAATAACACCCACCAGACTTTAAAGTGCTACACAGTATGGCAACAAAGCTGTTCTCTTATATTTTGTTATTGTTTAAAAGGCGGTTCTTGCTTGAAAACCCTCCAATGTGGCTGAATTACAACATTTCTGCATAGATGAGTGGACCAACATTTCTCCACAGCACTGTAACGGACTCATTGCAAGTTATTGCAAACGCTTGATTGCAGTTGCTGCTGCTAAGGGTGGCCCAACCAGTTATTAGGTTTAGGGGGCAAACACTTTTTCACAGAGGGCCATGTAGTTTTGGATTTTGTTTTACCTTAATAATAAAAACCTTCATTTAAAAACTGCATGTTGTGTTCTCTTGTTTTGTCTTTTACTAATATTTAAATTAGTTTGATGATCTGAAACATTAAAGTCTGACAAACATGCAAAAAAAAATTAAAATATCAGGAAGGGGGCAAACACTTTTTCACACCACAAGCATACCTAATATGGTATAGTCTCCCAAAAGATCTCCTTCTCTTCCAGATATTTTCTGGGTAATATTTTTAATATCATGTAATTAGTTTAGAGTTTGGAAATGGGAAGTAAGTAATGAATACTGCAAAAATGGCATCAGGGGAAAAAAAAGAAAAAAGTCACTCATAAATTATCGATAAGAGGATATAAACATTCAGGCAGGCGGAAAGGCTGATAAAATCATTAACTTCTTATTATGAAACAGAAAGGGTGACGTAGGCGGCTGAAAATGTGCTTCATTGACCTTGGAGCGTAAATCCATTTCCTGTATCATCAGGCTGAACAATGGATATCGGAGGCAATTTTACAGTCATAAATTTATGCTTTTTTTCTTTTATATATCTGTCACTACGTTGTTTCAGCCTGATGAATCTCACAAGTGACGTGGGTCTCAGTATGAGGGCACAAAAACATAATATACGAATGTGTTTATTATAACAGTGAACTGCAGTGTACGGTGTAATTCATCATTGACAAAATCATTCATCAGAAGTCTTACGTGGGCAGAGTGTCGCGGATCCTGCTGTCTGTGATCTCTCGATACACGGCTGCAGATTGCACCTCCTCCAGCGGGCACATGATCCCGTATTCCTCACATCCGCGCTCCTGCACCAGCGGGTCTGTCCGGTGAGGGTCAAACATGATGTTGTTAGGTGTCACCAGCAACACCCCGCTAACAGCCCCCTGGAGAAAGAGTGAGATTTGTTGGTTTGTTCACTACAATGCAACAGTTAAAACAATGGCAATTCTCTCAGCAATATAAAATTAGCTGAAGGAGAATATGAGCCAAATGCTTGGTATTCTTAGGGAATCGATCAGTTCAATTTAACAAAGACAATACAATACAATATCTCCTGCGGGGACTGGATCTGTTTGTGAAGCAGCTGCCATACTTTTATTTCCATTATAACATTGAAACCCTGCCATTTGACAATCCAGGCTCTCCCTAAGTATTATTAGTTCAGAATTTCAGAAGCCATGAGAGGAAAATAAACGTTCAAGACGCTTTTAACAAATGTGTGCTTTGTGTCTGTGTGTCTAATTGGAGAAGACCAAGCGTGCTGACTCGCCTTGCCATCTGTTATGTACTTGCAGTTGATTTTGAGGAACTTCTCGGTAAGTGCCTCCTCCTCCTCTGAGGTGGAGGAGACGATGCGAGAGTGGCGCAGAGCCGAGAAAGCTGGCGGAGCCGAGGATGGGATTTCTGAGCGAGGACCTCCATCGGAGTCCTAGAAGAGAATGGAACAGAAATGTCTGTGTGATTGTATGCAATGACCTCCCACATCATGATTGTTTACATTTATCTTCCTTTAACATACTTAAATATACAGAGACCAGGCATAACATTATGACTGGTGTGTCAATAACACTTATTATCGCTTTATCATTGCACCTGCTAGTGGGTGGGATATATTACATTTTGTCCTCAAAGTTGACGTGTTAGAAGCAGAAAAAATGGGCGAGCGTAAGGATTTTGAGTTTGACACGGGCCAAATTGTCTAGACGACTGGGTCAGAGCATCTCCAAAACTGCAGCTCTTGTGGGCTGTTCCCAGTCTGCAGTGTTCAGTATCTATCTAAAATGAACAGTGGTGAACCAGCGACATGGTCATGGGCGGCCGAGGCTCATTGATGCATGTGCGGAGCAAAGGCTGGCCCGTGTGGTCCGATCCAACAGACGAGCTCCTGTAGCTCACTTTGCTTAAGAAGTTAATGCTGTTAATGCATAACAGGTCAGGATTTTTATGCCAGCAAATAGGAGACCAACACAATATTAATCAGGTGGTCATAATGTTATGCTTGATGTGTATGATACCATCTAGTTTGTAAAGTTACCCATAACGCAGTAGTGCTTACTGTCTTTACGAACATTTTTCTCTATATAATTTTACTTATATTTGCCTCGGTTTATTCACAGAAATCAAAACAAGACCAAAGACGTTGATTACCTACAGACTGTAAATGACGTAACACATATGAATTCAACGAAATTGGTCGCAAAGTAATCAAATGACGTGATCAGTAAATTACAAGCTCGAATTTCCGAATGGTGCCAGTGACGAGCTCCTGGAGTGCTCATAAAATCTCTGTGTTTGCCTAGTGCAGCGTACGATCAAACATGAATTCATATGACGGTTTTGGGAAACAGGGGTAAGGGGGCTGGCAACTTAAGTCTTTACAGTTTTATAGACTCTCTTACATCAAGTTAATGTAACAGTTAGTGGAAGATAGAGCTGGAGGAAGCAGAAACAATATTTTCTGCATGGAAGAAAAAAAGAGGAACTGTATTTAGTTTTTACAGGCATCCGGGGAGGGTTGAGAAAGTAGAGCAAGGGTCATGAATAAAAAAAAGCACCAGGATTTGCACTGTTTTGCCTGTAAGTAATATCCTGTGTGGTAGGATAAATAAATAAGCCTACTGCAAATTCTTAAAAAAAGCAGTGTATTTTCTTTTCCTTTAAAAATAATATCATAAATATCTACAGAGACATGGTGCGTTATTGTAATCTGTGCATATGCATGTCAAAATTAAAATGATGGTCATGTCGCTTGTCTTGTCTCGGCCTTCCCAGGACACCACGAAAGACAACGTCTCTTTTCCCTGGACGGTTCGCTTCGCAGGGAGCGCGTGCATGTGAATGACAACGAAGAATTAAAACCAGCCTCTGAAACATGGATTAGCTATTCAACTCTTGTACGCTCAGGGAATAAGAACTGTCTCTGTGTGTGTGTGTGTGTGTGTGTGTGTGTGTGTGTGTGTGTGTGTGTGTGTGGTGTTAGAGGAGCAGAGATCACCCTATGCAGACGCAACGGCCAAAGAGTGGGAAGCACGGTCTGCTTCAAAGGAGACCTCCGGCCCACGGCTGTCTGCTGCACTCTAGTACACACTCCCACAGCAGCAAACACACACACATCTATTATTTTTGGAAAAATCTAAACCAACACACACAAGTTGGTGTTAAAATCTATGAAACACGATCCTACTCATGTACTGTTGCTCTGTACTTGACCGTACTATTTTCTTGTAAGAGTCAGATGTGCTGTTTCCAAAAGCAGGAAAAAAAGTCACATTTCATGACTTTAGAAAACAGAGACCAGGCTGCTTTGAAGGAAATATATACTATTTTTAACCATGCTGCAGCAGTGCAATGCAATTGCATCTTCAGGACTAAGGTGTTGTTTATTTTGCAATGCTTTCCCTTTCACTACGGTTGTCAAGTGTGTATATCCCCGGAGATCTCGCAGCAACAACAGTCATTCTGCTTTGAATATTAACTGAAGCTCTTGACCTGTATTTGCATGGCTTTATGCTGTTGGTTACTACGACGTGATTGGTTCCTAATAAACTGGTGAGTGAGTGAGACCTTAAACAGGATTAAGGAAAATTCTGCCCAATGAAAAGGCATTTAATCGAAACATTACAGTCGATATAAAACCTAGTACAAATACGACATATGTTATTTGGATTGCAGACAAAACCTGGCTGTCAGACGTCTCTTGTTTTGTTACCTACTTCTCAGTTCTTGTCAATACATACATTTTATTTAATACTGCATTCACACTTTGTCTGAATTAAATTTGATTAATATAGTGCTTTTAACAGTGACTCAAAGCAGCTTTACACAGATAATAAGCAGTAACAAAAGAAGGAATTTCGATCATTTCTTAGCTTTTAGTCAATGAAATGAAACGTCTGATATTTGCCTCACGTTCACACATCGAATGCCAATTTAAAAACTTTTCTCGTCTGGGAGTTTCCATCATCTCCAAACTCGCCAAGGCTACGCAGAACAGTCCGCGCATGCAAACAATCTCATTTGCATGTTGTTTCATTCATCGTGTTTGCCTGAAATGTCATTTACGCAATTATTTTCTGTAAATCACCCGCAGGATGTGTGCTAAGTACACATCCAATTTATCAGACTGCACAAGCAAATTTGCCTGCGATCTCAGTAAATCAAGGACTCGAGCTGTGTCCTTGACTGTGTTATTTTTAGTAAATTATTCTTAGTGATTAGGGAGTCACTAAACAAAATAAACGAATCACTCGATTCGGGCCGTGGCCTCAAGTTTTTAAAGACAATCGTTTGAGTAAAAGTCACAGTTTGATGCCTTTTCTCTCTCTCAATCACAGTATAGTGTATAGTACAGAATCAGCATGGGTTACAGTGTACAGTATAATGACCTGCTGCTTTTCATGGATTGTAGCATGGAAATCCTTGTTTTACATGCGGAACATAAGATCGGAGTTCCCTCATGAACATATTAAGTGGCCGACCGCATGATTATTTAATCTCCGCCTCTATACTTTGAGCGCAGTGTAGCTCCTCGATTTGTACTGCACATGTGCTAAAACTCGGATTTTGTTCTGCGCACAGTCTAGCGGTATGGATTCTTTAGCGTTTTATGTACAGCTTTAAGAATTTCTCAGAAAAACGAGAAATTCCTGACAATTCCGCATATCGAGCGAGTGCATGAATGAAGGAAAAAAGGATAGAAAGAATGAATTAATTTATGAATAAATAAATACATAAATTAAATGAATAAATAAACAACTATTTTGTGTTTTTATTAAATGCAGGCAGTTGTAAAAGTATGCAGAAATAAACAAAACATTTAAGTAGAACAAATCTTTAGAAAATTTAATATTAAATGTATAACACACACACACACACACACACACACACACACACACACACACACACACTTGTATACACATCTGTATTACCCAAATGGGGTCTAACAAATGTAAACAATTTAATTTCATTTTTTCTATCGATTTAATGGTATTTAATCAATTACATTTGTGCCAATTTGATTAATTACTCAGTTTAATCAATATAATAAAACGGTGTTTAACATTAATTTTACTTATTATAATTTTTTTATAGATATACATTTTTTAATTTAAACCAAGCAGGCACTGTAAACTGTTATTGTGTACACAAATATTAATAATAATAAACATTGGTAATAAATGTTTTTTATTACATTTTATTTGACAGTTTTCCCCTAAAATTCATTTCTTTCCCATACATTTAACGAAATTGAAGCGAAACTGTGAATCTTGTGTACAGTTAAAAGCCCTTCCACGTGTCTTGCACGTGTCTGTTTTCATAAATCTAGTGTCTCCACCCCGCAGCTTCACTGATCTTTATGATCATGTCTTGTCTTGTTCACAGCTTTAGCCACTTCCTTGTTTATTTCAAGTGTAAGTGTGTGTGTGTGTGTGTGTGTGTGTGTGTGTGTGTGTGTGTGTGTGTGAGTGTGTATATATACTCCTTGATTTCCGTTGTTTCTCTGCAAAGTGATACGTTCAGTGCCTGTCATTTACAGAGTGTTTCATTCATAGTTTCAGGTTTCGCGTTTCTGTTTCATTATTCATTTTTGTTTTGCTTTTGTAATGCTTGCCGACTGCCCGACCGTAGCCTGTTTCGATTCTGCCTGCTTTTATAATAAAACGCTTTTACATAGCACTCGCGTCCACCTCTGCTCTCGTCAGTACTCGCATTACATAACAGGTGTAACCTTAAAAGCTAAATCATCATGTAGTTCCCATGTGCACCACATAACATTTCCAAATCTATCCTCTGCAAACGTAGTCAAAATAAGAAATATGCTAAGCCAGCATAATGCAGGCTGTCTAGACTGGAGTATTGCGATATATTGCTGGCTGGCTGCCCCGCAACCTCTTTACTATAATGTCCTTCTAACGCCGTTCAAGCCTCTGAATGGATTAGGACCAGTGTGTCTTGCTGAGCTCTTGAAGCAGCACAGACAATCTTGAGCGCTTCACTCAGCTAAGACAGGCTTATTGTTAGGACGGAGGATCAGTCACAATTCAGCCGGTGAAAGATATTTTCCTTAGACTGCGCCTGAACTCTGAAAAGGGTTCCAGAGAGTATTGCAGCAAAAATGGGTGTTTTTACATCCAGATTAAAGAAGATTTGTTTTTAGTTCTAAGATATCATCTGCGACTCAAGAATAATGATTTGTGAATCAGGATGTAAAGGTACCTGAAGCATGAATATACGCTAGTGAACAAGATTTTGGCGCATACTCGCTACAAAAAAACAAACAAACCAACAAAATACTTAATATGCGCCTTTATTAAGCCAATCCTGACAGCATAATTTCACATTTCTGCAGGACATTCAGGCCTCCGAAAGAATTCAAGAGGACATTCTTCCCGCCCTGTGACCCCAAATCTCCGGTGTTCTGCCACGCTGAGACAAACCAAACCACCCCCCAGCCTGAAAAAAGCAACTGTAGAGTCAAAACATGTCTTCCTAGTACAGAATTTTTGCATACCAACTACCCCTTCGGGACCCGAATTGGCGCAACACCCACCGCCCTCTTCTTCAGACACAGGGAGCTGAGCACAGGAAGGGGGCGTGAGTCTAGCACATTACGGTCGGAGCTGGAAATAGTTGGGTGTATTTACAGATCTAATGCTAGCCTACTGTTTAAAGAGCTGTCCCTTGGGAGCTCTTCACAGATATTCACCTCCATTCATGAGTGAGGAGAAAGCCAATTGTTAAAAGAGGCTCTTACATGTGGATCAACCTGGAATATTTATATTAATAACTGCCAGTTCTGCTTAAACATCGCCACTGGGATGAGCAACAGTGCTTTATTTGCAGCTAGTGTATGTGTGGGACAGTTACAAGCTTGGGATCTTGTATGATTCTGTAATTAACTCTTCATCCTAGCATTAATCATTAAAGAATTTCCTTTAAACAAAATGTAATCATTGGAAATGGAATAAAATGAAGTTGCTTATGTGATCCGATCCACGGAAAAGTGATAATGCTGTGAACTACACTGATCAGGCATAACATTATGACCACCTGCCGAATATTGTGTTGTGACCCGTCGAGCAGTAACAGCATTAACTTCTTTAGCAATTTGAGCTACAGTGGGTCTTCTGTTGGATCGGACCACAGGGACCAGCCTTCGCTTCCCACATGCATCAGTCGTCTAGACGTCATAATTTGGCCCTTTTCAAACTCGCTCAAATCCTTACCATTGCCCATTTTCCCTGCTTCTAACGTCAACTGAGCACTGTGTGCTCCCCGTGCAGCGTGCAGTCTCACGTGTAAAAACAAACAGCACAAGGCATCAGTGATTCACCTCTAGAGGTCGCTCTCATAATAACAGCAGACTTTTTTTAGTCGCTCCAGCAACGGATACAACCCGGAAAAACTATCGGTATGGATTTTTCGCAAAACTGATGAATCAGTCAACCTCTAACTATAATTATAGGTCCCACTATGGGCAGCAAAGGAAAAGTGTTGACATTTAATACTCCTATAGTTTTTTAGGAGCTGAACTTTAAATGCACACTCAAATAAACCTCAGTACTTTTTAATAAAGGTTACAACACTGCTGCTTGGGTTTTGTTTTTGTTACCTTTTAACACCAATAAAATATCCCCTCATACATTTAGCATGACAGGCTGCAGTGCTTTCCACTAATCACTGCAAGAAAATTACAAAAAGTGATGGATGGATTGTCCTAATGCATACGGACACTTTAATACACCAAAGGAAAGCGGATAAACTGCTGTGAAAGCCGAAGTCCAAACAACACAAAACAACACTGTCACTAATTCAGGGCAATAGGCAGCAGTTTTAAAAGAATTGAGACTGGCTGTCTTTACAAGACTTTACATGGAGGATGCATGTTAGGTTGGTTGCTACTGACAGGGAAGAGTGACACGTGACTAAATGATGTAGAAAAATTGAGGAAATATGTCTTAGTGTGGATTTGGTGTAATTCGGTTTAGGTTGTGGTTAAGAGAACTGCCAGTGCCTCAAACTTCCCATGTCAGAATGAAATACCAACAGTTTTAAAAGCACTCGTTCCTCTTAAATTTTCTATAAAATAGCTGCATATGATTGAATTCACTAGTAGGCAAATTCTGTGGGAAAACCACACACCTGTCCACCCTGTCTAGAAACTAACACCTGGATTCACAAGTTGGACAAAACAGAAAACAGCCAAATATTTGCTCAATATGTCTATTTCCCAGTGTCCTTTATAAAGTGCCTCGTATACTGTTTACTAGATAAAGACTTTTGAATAAATGTGAATGGCAGGCCAAATATTGAACAATAATTTACCAAAGAAAATAAAGAAATATATCTTTTTTTAATACAAATAAAAAAATAATTTACCCTAACCAAAACTTCTATTTTATCTGATATTCCCATTTTTATTTGCAATCCAATGAGTAAAAAAGGTGGTGTTCAGACCTTTATTTCTTTCTCAAATACAAAAAGAAAATCTTGCTTATGTAAAATAACCAGCGTAGTTATGGATATCCACACTGGTTGTCACAGGTGCTTGTACACTTAGTAGAACCACACAGCTGACATTTCCTCCATCGGTGTTTTGATGCTGGTGGTGGAAACGCTGTCTAACATGTCACTCAGAATCTCACATGTTCACCTAGGCTAAGATCTGGTGATTGTGAGGGCCATAGCATGTGCTTTTCCCTACAGTTACCCTTTGGTCATCCTTCTGGGGAGGTGGTAGCTCAATTGTTGAGGCTCTGGGTTACTCATCAGAAAGTCAGGGGTTCGCCAAGCTGCCACTCTTTTAAGTCTAGACACTGTAGTCCAGAATATTTCCTAACCTATGATTACAGTTTCCATCTTCATACTCCATATTAATTTAGAACTAATAATATAAAGATATGACTTTCAGCTCCCCCTGCTGGACGCAGGTGGATCATGTACCCCCCTAAACAAAACACTAAACATCAAATTAGTCATGCTTTGTGATGCGGCGCCGCGTTTGACTTCCGAGCACCCTTGATAACTGAGTCGAACCTAGCGAAAGCACAAGACTCTAGGCCATGTGCCAAAGCTACAGTACAACGAAAGAGTGTTAGCCAACACCAGACACATGCTGGTAATTAACACTGACCTTCCTTTCCTCTCACCTTCACCCTTTGCTTCTCCGTCTTGTATCGAATGTTGCCTCGTCTCCTGCCTTGCTATCTGTCACACACATACGCATGCACGACTATCTCACATATGCATACACGCCTATCTCACATACGCATGCATCGCTTTCCCTCCTCCTGCCTGCCTCTTTTTCTCTCGCGTACTGTCATGCATGCCTTCTCTCTCTCTCTCTCTCTCTCTCTCTCTCTCTCTCTCTCTCTACACCGGAAGGCTAAATTTAGCACAAGGCAGGAAGAGGTGCGCTTGATTTGCTAACCGGATCATAGGAGAAAAAAAGCTGCTGAAGGAGAATTATATAAAGTGTGAGGAGTTATAATAGTTACGCCAGAGCTGTTTGGATCATAAATCCGTAAAAAAACACATGCGCATAAGAAACTTTCTGGAAGTGGAAAAAAATGATCTAGTTTGCATTTCCCCTGACGATAAATGACGATATAATATCAATATTATGATCACATCACGATAATACACAATATAGTGTGCCGTCGTCATCTCTCACTGAAACATCTGAAATAAACAATCTTCTCGTTTTCCTTCTTGAGTGTATTCAATGATATAGTATGGAGATGAAAAGCTGGTAAAAGTAAAAAAAATCTACCACATGCATTGCAGCGTGTGTGTGAAGCAACCGAAGAGACCGCTGTCCTGCCCACTTATTTCACCAAGGTGTGTCCTTTCAGGTCCTGTTTCCTTATCCTTTCAGTAAACTGACTTTTGAGCTAGACGAATTTTTATTCATGTTTGATCTGATAAAGCGGAGAATAAATAAAAGGTTTTCAGCTCGCTCCTGTACTGCAATAACAAAAAAGAATTTAAAATGCAATACAAATGTAATATAAATGTCAGAGCTGAACCACAGACTGGGCACGATGAAATAGAGGTATCACTGTGGTATCAAAAAGTTTCGAGACTGGATCCGTTTACAAGAAAGTACTTTATTTATCTATGTTTACACACTATCATCCAGCGTTCCTGCCACTTCTAGAAGTCTTCTTTTCGAAGCACCTTCTGCTATTCACGCTGGATCTGTGCAAAAGGTGTCAAAAAGGTGACCTCTGAGCTGAATCTTTATATTCGGGAAGAGGGCGAAGTCCACAGGAGACAAATCTGGCGAATAGGGAGGGACGGAATTGAGATCAGGTGGATTCTTCTCTCCGCCGATCATCCTGCACTAGTTGCTGAAGGGTTTCGATGTTTTCGGGGGTTGAGCTCGTTGAAGGACTTCCTGATCTCTCGTCATCTTCCAGTGAGGTTCTTCCGCTCTTGAAGTGCTCGTGATACACAAAACACCTCGAGCGACTCGTTGCAGAACTTTTTTCTCTTTGTTCTAACTTGCTGTCCATGCTGAAATCACAGACGTGGTCAGAATAGCACCGGATAGCACCGTTAGTCTCGAAACATTTTTGATACCACCTCGCATAACACCACTGTATCTGTTTCCTGCCTCAAATATCCATATATATATATTTGTATTTCAACCTGAACCCATGGTAACCTAAAATGGAAAGGTTTTCTTTGTCCCGTTTCTGCAGTTAATGATGGACACTTTATTACAAAAACAAACAGACTAGCAGCCTGATTATAAACCGCTTATAAACTTTCATACAGCATCTGACTGCTCACACCCACTAGTAAAACATCTCTCTCATGCAAATTTCTGGTGCGTTCAGCAGGATCCCTGCCCTTGTGAGACCTTTCGTCTCAGTCGGATGCCTTGTGAACCTCTTAAGCAAGCTTTTAAAAAACAACCATAATTCATATCTGCATTTGTAACTGTCTAGAATTCTGAATAATCTGTCTCATATTTAGTATCCGAACTGTAATATAATAAAAACAGAGCTCTTGTTTTAGTCTAAATAAATGGTCCAAGGTCGCTGTGTGCTTAAGCAAGGTTAATGATTAATATCAACCCTGGTCAAATAATGTGTTTCATCACTTCTGTCAACATGTGTGTGTGTGTCTCAGAGGGACGTTATCGTATGCAAACGTGTTTGACTCCTGGCATGCAAAGCCAGTAAACCCAGTTTTTCGTCCTCTGCCAATGCTTCGCCAAATCTCCCGGCTGAGTTCAATTCAAACCCCTGGAAGAGCATAACAGCCTCACTCTTATGCACTAAACCCCGTGGCAGCAATTCATTGCACTGCTTCATTAAATATGGGCACACTGATAATAAACGTTCCCAAGTAATATATAAGTATCTGTGCAGGTCGACAACGATACCTCTTTGATTAAAAGATCTTTAAAGAATGCAGAATGCAGAAAGATGCAGAAAAACACATACATGTTTTTAGTCACAGCTACTGGCATTGAGAACAAGTCTGATACACCTTCACTGAATCTTCTTCCAAATCGGGAAATACAAATGTATGTAGGATTGTTGGGGGGGACAAACCAAGAGCGAGACACCCGAGGTGCTATCTGCAACAGTTCACACTTCGTAACCTTGGCAGCATAAGAGAAAAGCTATTTTGCACATGCGGCATTCTGCAGCTCGAAATCATTGGGGAGGAAACAAAGCGCAGTGCAAACTCATCGTGTTGATGGGGAAGTCGAGTGCTTCACGTCGTCGGCTAACGTTTCCCACGACTACCGAGGCATGCGTATTCGCCGCGTTTGGATTAAACAATAATCAGACGCTAAAATGGAGAACCGAAGGCTTCGTATGAATGAGCATTACGTCACATGGGAGTGTCTAGGCATGTCTGTGTGCATATGACAAGATACACAATGCGTTTTATCTTTTGTGTTGGAATAATAAGACCCACCCCCCCATCCCCCCTTTTGAAAGAAAGTCTCATGTACGTCACCTTTTCTAGTTCGGCCTCGGAGGAAGTGGGAGACAGGGGGCTGATGGGGCTGAGGGATGGGGAGCTGCCCGCACTTGACACATACTCTGGATCAGGAACGTACAGAACCTGCATAAGACATAACACAAACAAACCACTGCCACTTTACACTGCACCCACTGCAGGTTTCATGAACATCATCATGTTGTTGTATATGCATACACAGTACAAGCAATTATATACAGGACGTACACAATAACCAATATGGTATTTTCATATCTTCACCTTTTAAAAGAGTGTCCCCACATATGGCTGGGAAAAAGACAGGCGTCCCAATTCTTTTGCCCATATAGTGTATATCCATTGGTATCGAGGGATAGATAATAAACTGTCATTTAAAGTACATATTGCTAATTATAGTTAGAAAGCTTAAAATAAAGATTGGATCTTAAAAACAGTAAAAAACATTTTTCCCTTTAGTTGATTATAGTAATTTATTGTACATGCATGCAGCTTCTTCCATTTAAAAAAATCCATGACTCTGTGCACCATGTCTGCATTTTATTATGCAGGTAAAGTCACTCATCATTGCGATCTTTATGATACGGTGCATTAGATATCACATGTAAAAAGCACTTCCATCCTATCTTTCTAACCTTTTTTTTTTTTTTGCTGTGGTAGTTACCAGTTATATTCCTCCACACAGAGGTTTTTTAACGTACCCCAATTTTGGGCCATTATATTTAGCAAAAACATTTAAATCCGAATGTATTTATATCAATTGATGCATCTAAGACTATCGTAAAGATCAGTGACAGAGTATAGTAATAAAAGTGAGGGTGTGAGGAGAGGAAAAGAGAGACGGCGGAGACGAGAGGAATGGAGCGCACCTGTCCGGGGACGACGGCTCTGGAGAACAGCTTGTTGAGTTGAACCAGCTCATTGGGGGTGGTGTCGAACTTCAGCGCTATGCTGTTAAGAGTGTCTCGCGATTCCACCTAGACCAGACGCAAACAAACAAACGAAGAAAATTCAGGCCAGGCATGAATAAACCAACTAACAAAAACAAATAGAGGAAGATGAACATATATTTATATATCATTAGTTCACTTGTGGTCCCTAAGATGAACGACATCAACGCAGAAGTGCACTTCGAAGGTCCAAAATAGAATGTTTAATGAATATAATAAACTTTTAATGAAAATATAATGAACTATATATAAATAAATGTTAATGAAAATATACTAAACTATACACTGAACTTGCAGTCTTAGGAAATGGAAACTGGAATACAGCTTATCAATATTCAATACCTGGTCGTTTTCCTTGGATGGGTAAGACACTCAAAGAAAACAAGTTTTACCTCGTCAACTTGTGGGAAAGACAAACTTTGGATTGGCAGCAAACAGAAGGAACAAAACCAGTTTGAAACCATGTTCGAAACAAACCTCAAGCATTGTGACCCGAGTGCAGGTACGGTAGCTAAAGCTGTTTTTTTCAACAACTTAATTTAGACTTATGATAAACAGCTGTTCCATGTGTAGCGGCTAATGAAGCCTGTGATGCTTCGTCGCTACTCGTTTGTCTATTTTTACACAGCTTTATTTCGAAGTAGTGTCGTAAAAAATGAGGAAAGAGCTTGAACCCCGAAGCAGCAGTCTGAGGAAATGATGCGGTTTTATTGTACATGTACACACACCTTTACCACTTAATGGCACGATGTTTAGCTTAATAATGGTGCAGTATGAGGTTGTAAAGTACTGCGCTATAAATATAACCCGCTCTAATTGTTTTATGCATGAGTCTACAGCAACATGAAGCACCCCCAGCCCCAAACGCAAAGCACAAATAAAAATAGGATCGGTATGGAAAATCACATTGCGACATCTCTTTTAGTATCTAAGCCAATATTTGGGTATCAGGACAACCCCAGAAATGCTAATTGATAATCACTATCCATGAAAAAATTGACAAACCGTTTATCTTTGACCAGTATCTCAGAGATACAGGAATATGACACAGAGATATATCAAAAAATTAAAGTGTTTATTTTATAAACGAGGTGGTATCAACAGGTTTCGGTACTAGTTTTGTAACACGTCAACAGATGGCAGCACAAAGCTGCGCGCACAGTCACAAAGAGCACCGAACCTTCATGAGTCAGTGGAACATGTGCGTTACCAAGTCTGATATTCTGACCACGTGTGCACCGTCAACAAGTTCTCCTCACACGTGAGTTTCTCACCAGAAACAACATGGTCCACTCCTGCATACTTCACCCTCTTCCCCAAAGATGAAGATGCAGCACGAAGGTCGCTGATTTGACACCATTGCGGAGATCCAGCACCAATAGCAGAAGGTGTTTGACACGCTTCGAAAAGACGACTCCCAGGACACATTCCAGAAGTGGCAGCAGCGCTGTATTGCTGTGCAAGGGGACTATTTTATAGGTAATAGTGTGTGAACGTAGATAAATAATGTACTTTTTTGTAAACAGAGCTCGTCTCGAAACTTTTAAATACCACCTCGAATACAATACAATGTGATAATGTGACACAAACATGTTTCAGGATATACATGATTGAATGTCTACAGTCATCTCAGCATTGGGACACCTGACTTTTCCAGCTATATTTGGTTCTTCCTTAATCTGTTACCACAAAGCGGAATTGTATATGTCTTTGGATGCAGTATTATTCAAATTTTCCTTCACTTGTAGTAGGAGACACAAACTTGTTCCAGCATGATGATGCCCCTGTGCACTGAAAGCAACCTTCATGAAGATCTGCTTTACCTGGTTTGGAGTGAAAGAGCTTGAGTGGCCTGCTATTGAATTCAGATCTTAACACTTTTGGGATAAATTGGAACGCTGAGTGCACCCCAGGGCTCCTCACCTCACCTACACCATTACCTGACTTTACTTATGAGCACAAATCTCTACAAAATCTAGTGGAACATCTTTTTAGAAGAATGGAGGCTATTTTAACAGCAAATGTTGACCAAACATGGAATGGGATGTTCATAAAGCACAGGTGTCCACAAGCTTTTGTCCACATAGTATACTTTTAAACTGAATCGTTAAACCATGTATATGCAGGATTATGTCTCTTTTGTTGTATTGTGTAAAAAAATAAATAAATACAGGAGTATAAAGTGCCACAAGAAACAAGAAAACGAATATCTGTAGTACTAGTAGTGGTTAACCTTGAAAAGGGAAGTGGAATAGCCAGTGACAGGGACTTGAGTTAGAGGTGGAGGTTCATCCTGGATAAAAACATGACCTAATAAATGATAACAGCGAACCAAATAAGCTATTTTCAGCTTTACGTGTAAGGTTTTGTTTGTAATAAAACGTGGTTTAAAAAAGGCACAAATCTGTTTTGGAGGCACGGTGTTCCTCAGATTGTTAGGAGCTTATAACTCACTGGTTAAGACATTGAATTTTGGACCAGAAGGTCATGAGTTAAAATCCCAGTCCCACTGAGCCAAAGAGCCACTGCTGAGCCCCTGAGTAAGGCCCTCAGCCCTCAACAGTTGTAATTTGAAGTCACTCTGGATAAGAGAGTCTCCCAAATGACGTAAATGTAAACGCTAATATAAGACGACCGAATGCGTTATGAGGAAGCAAACATTTCCACAATGATGAAAATTCTGGTTACTTACATTCACATTCTGTTCTTCACTATACCTTTGACTTTACTCAGACTTCCTTAAAAAAGTCTATGCTTTAAAAAAACATTTCTACTACGGAGCATACAGCACGAATGGATTCAGTTCAAATGAAGTGCAGTTGAAGTACACCTAAAGTTTTGAAGGTTATCTGGAGTTCACGACTAAAGATTACACACTTGATACTTGCATAAAGGAACTTATAAACCCCTCTGTGAAAGGCTCGGGAAAATGTTGATGAGATTTGCCAGCTCCCGTCTAAGGAACCGGAATAGGCGGCAATTAAAATACTCCGATCCTCCATCTGTTCCTCAGAATGTACACCTGTTCATTTCATTAATGTGCAGCTCTGCTGCTTCTTAAGAGACACGTGCCTGTTCTCCTTTTTTATTCATTTTTAAGATGTACTATTTTTATCCTGCTAGGTGAAATGAAGGGAAAGCAGGTGGTGAACATTGTGGACAATCTCTGGTCTGACTAAAAAATGGCGATCCTTGGAATGCTTCAATAAACCTGTTTCCTTTTAGCTCATCCAATAACAAACGAAATGGATCGTTGAGTGTTCAGTTCCAGTTTGTATATCTAGGAAACAAGCAAATCCTTGTAACACAAAGCATACTATGCATCTGTCGAGTGAAGTAGGTAAGTCGGGTCCCAATGACACTATATGGACAAAAATATTGGGACACCTGACCTTTCCTGCCATATGTGGTTCTTCTCCAAACTGTTACCACAAATCTGGAGGCACACAATTGTACAGGATTGTATACAATTTTGCATTCACTTGAACTTGAAACCCAAACTTGTTCCAGCATGGCAATGCCCCTGTGCACAAAGTGAGCTCCATAAAGTGCTGGTTTACATGGTTTGGAGAGGAAGATCTTCAGTGGCCTGCTTTAGAGCTCTGATTTTAACCCTACTGAACAACTTTGGGATGAATTGGAACGCTGACTGCACCCCAGGTCTCCTCACCTCACCTACATCAGTACCTGACTTTACTAACACCCTTGTGGCTGATGAACACAACTGTTCACAAGCACACTCTGAAATCTAGTGGAACATCTCAGAAGAGTAAAGAGAACTATAAGATCAAATTGGAACTAAATGTGGAGTGCGATGCTCAAAAAGCACCAGGTGTCTGCAAACTTTCGGCAATATAGTGTACATTTGTGTGCATTAAGTGCACCTTACATGGTGATATACTAAATGTACACTAACACTTTCTGTTTATTTATGTATTTATTATAATCAGGTATTGTCGAGGTGTAATTTCTGCCAAAAGATGGCATGTTGTACATCTCATCCGGCTGTCGAACCTCTTACGAACAATTTAAAGTAGACAATTTCCGCGTAATTCCCCTTTAAGGGAGAAACTGTTGTGTGTTCCCAATGGAACTAATCAATAACCCACACAGCCCATTTATCATCAGTCATATCAGCAGTAAAAGCTGTGCCACCAGTCACTCTTCTGCTGTTGTTTGCCCCTGACGTACTTATTGACCCGGTTTACAGAATTGCATCTTTATCAGCCCCCTGGATGACATCAATACACTGTCATCGTAACCACACTCACCCATGACTTGCTGAAGGGCATTCAGAGGTAACCAATCAAGACACCTATTTGGGTAACACCTCTGGGCTTTTAAAGGAAAGACAATTCGATTCATTCGGTTAAAAATAGCAAAGTCGGAAGTGAGTTGACCTTTAAAATCATGCCACTGTGGGAAATGACAACAAGCACAATTCTGCGTCTGCGTTTGTTCTGAGCTGGAATATATTTTGACCTGGTATATGCTATATTTTCTTTTCCTGCCTGCGATTCCAAAAAATGAAAACAAAAACAATGTGCGTATGACAAAAACCAATAAAGGTTTTGAGAACGCAGAACAATGGTGTTCATCATGTATCTGGGATAGCTATGCAAATTGCGCGATGACATGCCATAATACACGTGGATCCTATGGAGTGTGAGGTCGGTCTGACGTTTCTTCAGTTCCGCACTCACAACTTTAGTTCCTCTCAGGTCTTTGACCTCTTATGAAATGTGTAGACGGTATGAAGGAAACAGTTAGAAAGGAAGTAGCAGTGACTGCTAGTTCCTTTGGTAAGAGTACGTACATAACACATTTAGCATGCTTTGCTAAGCTGGCCAAAAACTAACAAAAATAGTGTGTGTAAATTATACAGGGAAGAACTTGTTTCAACCCCTGTGCACAAAACAAACTCCATGAAGCTATGTTGTGCATGGGTTGGAATGGAATATCTCCTGTTTTAGAGCTCTGACCTTAACCCTACTGAACATCCTTGGGATGAATTAGAATGCTGACTGCACCCTAGGCCTCCTCACTTCACCTACATCAGTACCTGACTTTACTAACACCCTTGTGGCTGATGAACACAACTGTTCACAAGCACACTCTAAAATCTAGTGGAACATCTCAGAAGAGTAAAGAGAACTATAAGATCAAATTGGAACTAAATGTGGAGTGCGATGATCAAAAAGCACCAGGTGTCTAGTATAACATCTTTCCGGAAGAGTGGACAGAATTATAAGAGCAATTATAAGAGCAGATACCATACTTATAACCAGGTGTCCAAAAACCTTTGGCAATATAGTGTATGTAATGGCGATGACAGGAAGTTGAAAGAAATTGTTTGAAAATAGAATTGTTTAAAATGTGTACTACCTTTCAGTAAAGCAGAAGGTCATGAAATTTCTGCTTCTCATCTAATACCCGTCTCGATGCAGATGCTAGTCAATAATGTTCATCCATTAAGTCAAGTATAATTAAATATGTAATTTAGCACTAATTTAGCCGTTAAGCTGTCCTTAAAGATGCTCTTTGAGTCAAAAAGGGAGGAATTAATTTTAATTTGCCTTATTAAAAGACTGATACGTTGCTTAGAGCTTATTTACATTTCGACGACTTTGATATTTATTTGTTTTCCTTTTCAGGAAATTTTTACTAGTCACGATGCTCGGATGTTGCTTTCCAAGAAAAAAAAACAAAAAACACAAAAACAACTTTGAATGTCATGCTCGAGTCTTGAAAGTGTTTGTCGTCCTGATTTTATTTCTTTTTCCTGTCAATAAAATATACTTGATAAATAAAAGCAGAGGAATTATTACATTTACTTTCATGGCCCCTACGAATTTTACCTTAAAAAGTCCCACTGCCTTTTTCATTGAAGCGTTTAAACAGTTTAGTGGAGTGTTTTCTTTTTGTTCTGAATGAGACAAAATTTCTAGGAGTTCCTAAAAATAAAATAAAAACTAAACTAAAATATAATTTGGCGCATCTCGCCAGATAGTGGTCGATATTCCTAACGCCTCTGCGCTGGCGGCGTTCTTTCATCCTCTCAGCCTGGCACCAAACATTGATTCCCTATGAGTGCCTCTTGCGAGCGCATCTTCCATGGCCTATTTATTTTTAGCTTCTAGCCACTTTCCGTGCGAATAAATACCAAACCCACCTCTCTATCCCCTCAGCAGGCACTAATGTCTCTTTCTTGTTAGGTAATGGAGTTATGATATTTTAGCTGCTGGAATGGGAAATGCCTGCATACATATCAGAAATAAACAATGTGAAGATGGTGTAAGTGCATGCTGTAACTCCATGGCTCATTGACTGTTTGTGTACTAAATTAACCAGTAGTGCGTAGCTTTATGTGAAATAAAACATAATACTGCAATTTCTAGAAAATGCTCAGCAGTTACTGCTCACAGTAAATACATTAGTAAGATGGCTGCCACAGACTCTGCTTGTAACACTCTACAGCACTCTCATTCACCAAATATTTACTGAACACACCTATTTCCAATTATGGACTTAAGGGATTTAGTTTTATTTATATCACTGCAAAGTAGTACATAATTCTCTGTCATCAAAACAGCAAACTATAGTTGAACTTCTAGTTAAATAAATCAATATGTCTGCATGTTGACTGAATTAGAAGAAAAAACGTATATATGGCATAACCCGTTTTAAAGTAAAACTTAAATATGACCTAGGATTGTCGAAAGTGTGCGGTATGAACATATATACCCTATTAAATCTGTGTCAGGTCAGCATTGCAAAGTTGTAATTCATACCAGAATACAAGTACTGGCTTGCCTTTATATGTTACACCAGGGTGAAAATAAAAAGTAGTCCGACCCGAACTGCGTCCTTTACTTCAGTGACTCTTGTGATGCCACGTGACGATGGCAGAAGTGGGTGAACGGAACACCTACCAGCCAAAGACAACATGACTGGTTACTGTGTCATAGTGCCAAGAAAATAAAGTACATTCTGAGTCCTTGGAGAAAGTCAAGTGCGTGGGTGTTAGTGAGCTGAGCAAAATGTACATCTATAGACTGTATCCTTTGTGTTGATAAGGAAAAAAGATTAAGATAAAAAACATAAAAAATGTGTGAAAGTCTAGAAAATACGACTTTTCTGTCAAAGTGATCATGCTTGGTAAAGTTAAACCTACTCAAACCTATTCTACCATCAAGAATAAAGAAGAGATAACAGAAAAGATGTGTTCTTGAGCGGTGCTTTCCGAAACGATACAGTTTTGTATTGTTTTGAGTCTTTTGCATGGTTTTTAAGTTTGATAATCACACCCTTGAAGTCACCCGAAATAGGATGGGTTCCCGTTTTGAGTCTGAAGGTTTCTTCCTCATAACATCTAAGGGAGTTTTTCCACAGTCACCTCAGGCTGTTCATCAGGGATAAATACACAGAATTCACTTTAATTCTTAATTTCTCCAAAGCTGCTTTGAGACAATATCCGTTGTGAAAAGCGCTATAGAAATAAACTTGAACTTGAACAATGCTACTGTATGAAAAAGAAGACTAAGCTCTTTACACATGTCCACTCACTGGGAAAGAAAAGTGAAGGGACAATCCCTAATCAACACATTTCACCATAATGCAAATAATATTTGGGTGGACAGTTTAATCAAGCATGATGTAAAATCAGAAGACGAGTGCTCAGACGGCTCCCAGTCTCCAGGCCTGAGCTCACAGTTTCAGCATGACGGTTGCCATAGTGACACTGTCATTACTATAGCCTTGTGGAATGTGCTGCCTAACTGGGCCACTGATCATTTAGAAGCCTAATTTTAGTTCTGCGGTCATGTCGGGACGTGATACTCTGTCCTTCAGACAACACCAGGAGGAAGACTGAAAGAGAAATGACTAGATGTCTCGAATGCCTTCTGTCTGGCACCATGTGCATGCAAAAAAACAAAAAAAAAAACAAACAAAAGAGATGGGACATGGGACAGGGCTCTACTCTGAGAACAATGTCTAGCCTGTGCTGTAACTGTAAAAGTAAAGTAGAAGGAAAGTTTGTGGGCAACCAAAGCGGAAAGACTCAACAGCACTTTAAGAGGAAGTGCTGAGAGATAATATCCTTGAACGTGACCCGTGAAGAGAAGCGGTTTTGATGTCATCTCATGGCGGTTTTCTTTACTGCTGTTGGATTAATTAATGGACAATGATGCCATCAACCAGCTTTCAATCAGTACCATGTGCACAACCTCTCCAGAATTAATCCAGGAACAACCTTGACTATCAACCCAGGATAATAATGAAACGCCCTTTTTGTTTTTTTCAGTGTGTGATAAAAAAGGTAAACAGAGAGCACTTTGCCTGTGTAATGTTTAAGTTAAGCCCGGTTAGACAAAAAGGTGCTGGGTGGCTCTTGAAACTGCAGCTAAGACCTGAAAATATTCTCCTCAGACACATTTGGCATGAGGAACCATCCTGCTGCAGCACCAGCATGTTAGCAATCAGTGGTGTTTAGAAGAGTCTGTAAAAAACTGTCTGGATGTAGGTTATAATAATAATAAAATGTTTAATTTTTTGAAATCTTTTATTTAATGACAGACCACACAAACACTGTCTTAAATGTTTGAGCCAATGTATAAACTTGCTGAACTGACTGCTTTTCTTCTGTGGCTAAGCAGATGGATTGCAGTGTTAAACGTTTTCGTCCCTTCTCTCCCCCTTTTCTTTTTTGTCACACATTGTTTCTCGATAAAGACTAAAACTCTTCTTGTCTTCTAACCAACTGGAGATTAAGAACTTATGAACGGTCGGTGGTTATGAAGAGATAAGGCCTGGCCTAGAATTGCTCAAAACGCAGGAGACGTTCAGAGAACTAGATAATGTCAATGCTCAAGCCAATTGAAAATTTCTGCAGTGACCCTGGACGGATCAACACGAATAGTGCCTTTGGGATGTCCTGTCGTCCTCCACCCCCAAAGTAGAAGGTGACGGGTAGGAATGGAAGAGAGCAAGAAATTCAACCTGCTGCATGCATGCAAAGAGAAACGCACGAAACATGTCTGTGTTTGCATCCCTCCCTGCCCCTTTCCTCTTCGACCTGTGACAAATCCCTCTTTGCACCCTTTCCAAGCTCTGTTGAGGAAAACAATCGGCCCTGTCACTCATTCTTACGTGACAAAGATGAATGTGGTGGATAGAGAAAGTGGGAAAAGGGAGGGGTGTGAAGCCTGGAGTGATGCCCATGGCTGCTGGGCATCACAGGAAAGACTCTAGAGGACCAGGATGGCAGGCTGCAGTTATATCCAATGACATTCCCACAGTGTGGCACAGATGGCCAACTCGGGTTCTGCTTGGTGCCAGTTATCAACGGGGTCAGGTGCCAATCCGCTGGGCTCAGTTACAACACCGGTGGACAGCACTGGCCATCAGCGGTAGGAGTGCTGGCTGGTTCTCCCTGACCCTGGCAAGGTTTGAGAAAAAATGCAGTCTGCCTGCAGCTGGAAATTTCAGGGTCATTTCAAGAACGTGAGGGAGAGTAAGCCAGAGCGATTGCTCTCTTCTTGTCTCGCTTCTTGTCTCTGCCAAGAAGTCCTTCTCCATGCTCCTCTTTTTTTCTCCTCCTCATCTGTCCCCCCTTCTCTTCTTCACCCCTCCTTCCTGTCTTCCTTTCGTTCCCCCCCTCTCGCTTGTTGTGTGTGTACGTCTCACAGCTCTTTCACTCCCTCACGTCACTCAGACGCCAAATCAACAAAAAATGCTAATGTGCATGCAAGGTCATTTGTGAACACTGCTGGTATGTATATTTTTAAACACCTATAACACACACACACACACACACACACACACACACACACACACACACACACACACACACACACAAACACACAGCTGTTTCTCCTCCCATATCCTATCCACGTTGTTTACATCCAGCTCCATGTTCTCCATCGATACGGGACATCCGACGCTGCTGACTTTGCGTTCGGGATACGTGTCCGAAGAGAAATGCACATGCGTGCACACATGTGCTGACGACTTTGCCGTAAACACGTTATATTACGTATACGTAAATGCCGACACCGACATCAGGATGCACGGTGCACAAATCAGGACAGACGAACACATGTGCACACACACATACACACACATACAGACAATATAGTAAAAAGGAATAAGGCTTTCACTTACGGAATACTCGATGGTCCCCTTGGGTCGCTGGAAGGACATACGGCGTCCATCCTTCTTGTCAGGCGTCTTCTTCTGGCCGGTATCTGAAAGCAAGCGAGGAAAGGTGCGCATTATGTTCATCCTCCTCTCACAGCTTGTCACAAGCTGTTGCTTTTCCCAGCCTTGCGGCTAGACGGTTCATTCGTTAGTGGCGTTCGAGCGGTCCCTACCAGCCAGCTAGTGCTGCGAGCCGATCCTCTCTCGCCGCTTTTTCTCTCCACTCTCGCTCTTCCTCTCTCCCTCCCCCCCTCCCTATTTCCCTCCCTCTTGCTCCCCCTCCCTCTCTCCTTCCTTCCTTCCTTCACTCTCACAGCGCAACGACAGCCTAAAAGGCGTCTTCACCTTGTTCTGCCTCCTTCTGCTTCTGTTTCAAGCAGTGACCTCTTGTAAGGGTGTCCACAAATTTGTGTGTGTGTGTGAGTGTATGTGTGTGTGTCTATGTGTCTATGCCTGGACTTCATAGCATGCATCTTCTTCCTTATTGGAGACGTTACTGCTAGGTGAGTCTGGGTGTGTTCTGAGAGCCTGATGTCTGCAGGATTTGTGTGTAGGTTCATAAGAGGTACCTGGGATGTTCATTTAGCCCTGCATGAGCAGTCTGCGTCTAACAGGTCCCTCACTTGAGTTTGTGTGACAAAAGAGAGACTCGGCTCAGGCACCATGAGTCATACAGCAGCCCTGCTATTTCTGGGGTTCTGGTGTGTTGAGGAGACAGCGGAACCAGCGAGTCTGCTCTGCTTTGATCATTGATGTGCAGGCAAAAATAGGGGAATACAGATTTGTGGATTTTAGGTTCTGTTAAGTTCTTTTTAGGTTTAAAAAAGAGATTTTTTTTTAATGATCTGGGTTAGGGTTAGGGAAACGTTCATAGCTCTGTACTCAAATTTGTATTCAATTAGAAGCATTTCGATTTTTACCTAAAACGTCAAAAAGTTTTGAGACTGGCTCTGTTTACAAGAAAGTACTAGAGTTATCTATGTTTACACACTATCACCTTCAAGCACAGCGATACAGCGCTCCCAGCGTTCTTGCCACTGCTGGGATGTCTCCTGAAAGTCTTAGTTTCGAAGTGTGTCACGCACCTTCTGCGATCCACGCTGGATCTCTGCAATGGTGTCAAAGATTGCAAACTTTTAGCTGGATCTTCATCTTCAGGAAGAGGGAGAAGTCTGCAAATCGGGCGAGTAGGGAGGGGGCGGATGTGAGATCATGTGGATCGTTCTCCAACGATGATCACGCACAAGTTGGCGAATGGTTTCGGTTGGGTTGAGCTCGGTGAAAACTTTTTTGCATTGAGCTTGCGTTTATGTTTTCCAGCGTTTGTTTTTGTATTCGTTGCATGTCAACGGAGAAAAAATTTCATCACTCTTATTCAAGGCGAGTAAAATGAGTTAACACACATTCAGAGCAGAATACAGGTTATGAAATATAATTTTGAAGCATGTTGTGCATTTTGTGATCAGTTATTTTGAGTTATCATAGCCTTTGTATACATCGTGCTGCCACGTGATTGGCTGAGTGGACTACGTGAATAAAAAGGCATCCAGCTGTTTTCTTTTCAAATGCCTATTGAGTAAAGAAGCGTATTTGTATACGTTAAGCTTTATCCCTTTCAATAATAATTTACATTCCCACAGAAAAAAAGGGAGTAAATGAGACATCTTTATTTTCGATAAACATAAACCTGTATTTGTATGTATTATTTTGTTATATTTAGCTTATGTGCTATTAAATAGGCCTATTCACACAGCAGTCTTACGAGCAAAACAAAGAGTCTAATATGTGTCTCTGGCACAGGGGCACAAGCTCCACCAAATCCCTCGAGAGTGAGTCAGTCACTCCTCAGCTCTGGAACATTCCTCCATCAGCTGATTCTATCTCAGCCACCCCTCTACTCTGACATACTTTTAAAAGACATTCATTTACCACTTATTTCCTACATTGTCCAGCATGAAAATCTTCAGGAACTGAACAAGACAAGACAATGGAAATGAGAAATTCATTTATATTTCAGTAGAAGATAGCAATAGATCTAATGTGATCATGAATATAAGTTCATGTGGGTTGTCTTGCATTGCATCTGACATTTTCCTCACTAACAAAAAACCTGCTCGAGCATCACATTGTCCCAAATCTGGCTCATTAAATATATACTTTACATGGGTTGGAGTGGAAGATCTTGAGTGGCCTACTACAGAGCTCTGACCTCAACACAACTGAACTCTTTTTGGGTTGAATTAGATTTATTTAATTTATTATAACCGCAAATGAGGATTAAATAAGGTATGTTCAAAAAGCACATACGAATCCTATGGTCAGGTCGCAACAAACCTTTGTCTATTTAGTGTATGTGCTTTCACCTATAAGACAAGGAGGTTATTGTAGCCAGCAGTAGCAACACAGTGTAAATGTTCTACTCCAGTCACATGACTCTACGTCTAAAAGCCTTGTGTTTGCTCACACAAAGTAGGCTCTCATGGAGAGATTCTGCCTCGCCAGGGATCAGGACTGAGCTTCACCTTTAGCTAATAAAATCACTGGCAGGGCAAGATAGATTTCAGACTCAGCTGTCAAATAGCTAGTGCTTTATTTATTAACATTTGAACGTTTAGACACATTCAGATTTAAAGAAATGAAAATGTGGCCAAATCAGTGGCCCATGTGCCTGGAGTGAATAGTGTCTGGGCTACTGTTTTATTTTTTTCCCTCTGTCTTTCGTTTTCATTTGTCTGTAATGATCTATCTATCTATCTAGCTAGCTAGCTATCTAGAGAGATTTATCTTCATCAGCCACAAGGGTGTTAGTAAAGTCAGGTAGTGATGTAAGTGAGGTGAGGAGACCTAGGGGGCAGTCAGCGTTCCAATTCATCCCAAAGTTGTTTAGTAGGGTTTAGATCAGAGCTCTATAGCAGGCCACTCAAGATCTTCCTCTCCAAACCATGTAAAGCAGATCTTCATGGAGCTCACTTTGGTGCACAGGGGAATTGCCATGCTGGAACAAGTTTGGGTTTTCAAGTTCAAGTGAACGCATAATTGTATTATACCGCATCCAAAGACGTCCTGTACAATTGCTTGCCTTTAGCTTTGAAAAGAACCACATATGGCAGGAAAGGAGAGTTGTCCCAATTATAGACTGTCTGTCTGTCTTTTTGTTTTTGCAACAGTGTCTGTGCTGTGTGAAAGACAAGAACGCCTTTCTGACACGAAAAACAATTTTACTTTGCCAACTTGGTTTACTGCCAGCTGCAACTGCCCAGCTGAAGATATTTTTAGTTCACCCACTTATTTGCAGCTGAGAATGGTAGTGGATACATAATAAGCAGGTGGTTCATGGACACACACCAACAGAGAAACAGGAAGAAGCTCTATTTTAAACCGTCACAACACAATATTGTGTATTAGCTCCAATAGTTTTCTATTAAATTGATAAAGCACATTAGACATTACACAGCTGCACCTGCCTGATCTGATTAAAGATTCAACAGTGCTGTGGTATAAAGTAGGTTAATCTACATCGGGCCTCTGCAATTTAATAATTACCCGGTTTAGTAGGTGGGTTGGGAAACCCCTCTGGACTGGAACAGGGAAAACCTGACCTACATTGTAAAGGTTTGTCACAACGGTGCTTACTGTAATGTATACAAATATTAATCATATGCATTGTGATGGAGCAAATTCTCAACACCAATAAGCCCTCGTGAGCCAGCTGCAACCGCAACTCATTACTAAAGTATAGCGAGTATATCTCTAGAGCTCTATTTTCTATAATCCAGTATCATAATTCCAGTCGGTACCGGTGTATTGTTACAGCTTTACTTATTAAGCCTATATCTGATAAATCACTTATAAAAAATAGATCAGTGATAAAAAAATATATAATTAAGATGCTTCCTTAAGTTGGTTACCATACAAACAAATCATCCCACCAAAAGATCGATTTTCACCTCTTCAATAAGAGAACGTGGCCTGAGGTTTTATTAACACTGCTATTTTTAACTAGAAAACGTCTGATCAAATCGAATGCTAATCTCATTTACACATAAATCCTGTACACATAATTTAATCTAAGATCTAGAAAGACAAGACGAGTGAAAACCAATCAAAATGAGTCGATGTTCCAAGATAGCTAATACAGGATTGGCTTAAATCATCAGCTCATTTTGATTGATGGTGAGCCAAGAAAGATCAAATTTAAGGACCATGACCTTTAACCCTGCAGTAAGGGAGAGCAGGTTTTACACAATGTTTACAACATGCACAAACAGCTGCGTTTCCTCACACGTCTACATGTGTTTCCTGACTGCGCCGCCTGCATAAATATCCTGAACAAACTGGGTACAGGGCATCGTAAACCTGCTAACAAATCAGACACATGCGCATTCGCCTAGTGGGAATCTGATGGAGACAATGTCTCTCTGAAGAAATTTCCATAGAAATAACAACTGGAGACTGTAAAGCACTAAAACTTGCACCAGCTGTCATTTCATAAATACCCGAACAGACTAAGACAAGTTTTCGACAAAGGGTTAAGCGTTCATCACATGGTTTAAACATTTATTGATTTTCAGATTTTTAGGTTCTGTGGCTCTCTTTAATATCATGACTCCAAGTAAAACTTTTTTTCAGTACATTTTTTCCAAGTGTAATTGGAGAAGTTAGTCATGTCCACACACTTCCTGATTCTATTACCAAACATTGTAATTTTCACAGCTTCCAGTGACTCAGTCAGCATCCTCCATTGTTGGTCAGAGGTAGACTTTCCTGATGAATTACCTAAAGTACTGAAATCTGATGAGTGCTTCAGGCAATGTTTGGTGAAGCATGCAAAGACAAGCTAAAACTTCTTGCCCGGGGTCAGCAAGTCCACCTTGCACAGCATTGCACTCACTCCCCTCATGGCCTGGCTGCTTACTTCATCATAGCCTTAATTCATTCACCTTCATTTAATTTTCTGCTCAGAGAGGTGGCGCAATTAGTGTGAAGCGATGACTGTATTGGGTGCCATGGCTTCAGGACACTAAAGGATGTAATCAGAGTAGTTTGGAGCTTCAGTTGTGTGTGTGTGTGTTTATGTTGGGACAGCAGTTTGGCCACAGCTTCGAGATGTGGGTAGGGGAGTGTTCCCCACTTTCCCCTCGTTAACACCCGACTATGCTCAATTCATCAAACCCTGATCGTGTCAGTGGCTCGGTGAGTCACTTCGCGCCTGAGCTTCTCATTAACACGCGCTCTGGGCTTTAATTGCACCGCTCTGGTTCTATCCATTTGGTGCTCGAACGTGGCATTTAGATTGCAAATCAAATCAATCCACAGCTACTGTATAGCTACTGTAAATCATGGCTATGTTTTTAACTTTCTAAGTGTCCTTTATGGCCAATTTTTAAATCACTGAAATTACATTTTCCACATTCTGATGTTTGATGTAACTTTCACTGACATTCTTGAGATGCAGCTGCAGGTTTTGCGCATTAGATTGCCGATTTACATGCATGTGCAGGTGTACAGTGTATCCTCCACGGCCTGAACTACATTTCATGCAAAACTCCATAAAAGTCCCTGCAGCTTGCTGGGTCATAACCTCTGCACGCCCATGTGACAACCTCAATCACCTGTTGATAATCTGGCTTTTGTGGTGACACCGACTTCTCCAGTTACACCCCCCCAAATCAATACAGAGAGAAAAAAGTGCTGAGATAAGCTTAAGAGAACACGGATTCTGAAACACAATACTTTACCCCTCCACAGAGTCCTCAAATCTCCTGCCTACTCGAATATCTTAACAAAGAGTGATCTTTTTTCAAACAAGTGAGTTTTTTGTTGCTGTTGTTTTGCTAAATCTATCTATCTATCTATCTATCTATCTATCTATCTATCTATCTATCTATCTATCTATCTATCTATCTATCTATCTATCTATCTATCTATTTTTAATTAGTAGTGTTTTTGGGGGAATTTTTCTTTCCTCCTTTCATCAATATGCAACAATAAAAAATATATATATTTTCAGCATTTTAGGATGCACATTTGTTTGTAAATTTAAGCATATAGTTGTAATTTCTTTTTTTTTACTTTTTAATATAAGATTTTCAAGATTACTTTTTTAAATAAAATATTTAAATGGAAGATTTTAATATACTGTTATATATATTAAAAAAAAAAAAAAAAGGATCTGTCCTGTAACACAAGGGTAGCGGAGAGCAGATACAAGTCCAGAAAAACTTTAATAAATGAATTATATTACAAACATACTTTTTCAGAACTCATACCTCCCCTCCAGCTCATTCTCAGTGTGATGCCTAAGAATAAAAATACCCCTTGCCTGATTTGTAACAGCAGTGTGATTCGGATGCAAAACAGCAAAGAGCAGACTCTTTAAATTTATCTGCGTGACTGAGAAGAGCATGAGGCCATGCCATGACTAGTCAGTGAACCCTTCCTCCTCTGCGCTGACCTCGTGGCACATTATTCATCTCCCAGCATGTGGATGCTGCTGACAGCTTCAGTACAAAATCTATACCTCCCTTTAATCCAGCAGGGGCGGAGAAATAGAGCAGGTCAAGGAGGAGAGAGGGGGAAAAAAAAGAAAAGAAAAACAGCCATTGCTATTTGGTGCTACATGGACTCGGTAAACACTGTTTTTTTAGTTTGGCTTGTAGTCAAAGTCTGACTAGCAATCAGACGGAGGGGCAGGCGTTTTTTGGGAGCTGCATGTCGGCCCCTCCCTGCCAGTTTGCCATTTAGACTGCATGAGTGAGAAGCAAATAACGACGTGCCAGCAACAGCCTGCAGTAATCAATGGCAGGCTGAGGTGAGGTCATGGTGGCAAACCACGTGAGTTGGATCTTCCGATTCTGCTGCTCTAGCTAGCTTTCAAGGGCTAATGAGGAGAACAATGAATGAAAGCTAACAGGCACAGTTAGCATAGGACGTAATGACTAAATGGTGCTAAAAACAAAATGAGGGGTTCTCAGTCAGGCTTTTATTACTATTTGTGCATAACAGATGCACAATGAAGATTTCAAGGTTGCAGGCTGTAGTGCTTAAAATCGCCCTTTAGCGGCTTTCACAATATTCCCATGCAATTTGCCCGAATTTGGCTACTTCATTTGAAATGTCTGTTACTGTGTTCTGACCCTGACAGTAGCTCTTCTGCTAGTCAGATCAGAGCTGCTCAGTAACACAGGCTTTCCTTCAAAGGAAATGCAGAAAGCTTTCTACATAATGGGATGGCCATGAGAGGGCTTCTCAATGTGACTTTGCAGACTGCTCCTTTAACATTAGAAAATGTATTCAATCATCTTCAGCGAGCACTTTATCCATTAGACCCGTGTCTAATACCACATTCATCTAAACGTCTGGGGGAAAAAAAACGTTCCAACTCAGGAACATGGGTCTTTTCAGCAGGTGACTTTCAAATCGACGTGTCAAAAAACACGAGTCTTTCCTTTAGCTCGACCGACAAACCAGCATGTTTGTGAAATCTATGCCGGGCACAGGTTTGAGAAGATAAATATATATCACTCATCAAAATGAGTGCGCTTTCTAACAAAAAACTACGGTCAACGGTTTCTCTCACCACTATGTAGCTTTAAGGTTTTGAAAGCAAATCGTTCAGAAAATGAGTTCAGACTTCTCATTTCCGAGTTAAGTGAAACGTAGAATAAATACAAAAATTTTTTGAAGGTTTTTCAGGAAAATTCACCTCGATATTATGGAATTTTATGCTACACTTCCTCACAGTGAGCAGTAATCATAATGCACAAACGATTCCAGGATCTTTATTTCACATCGACATTAACTTAAGTTTGAAAGTCAGCTGACCTCAACTGATTACAGAGCATGCAAACAGAATCACTCCTGTTATCTTCGCGAAACTTTTCTACATCAATGTGACAAAACAGGTTGCTCTGTTAAGATCCTGAAATCTGGTCAGACTAGCTTAAAGAGCTGTTACGATGCAATCAGAAGACTCACTCTAGAATTGCAGTGAGTGTAATTTTATGGGTAAGAAATTTCTAGGTTTGCCCAAAGTGTGCAACTCTTGCAAAAGAACATAAGCGAGAAACTCAAATTCCTGTTGCTACATTCTAGAGTGTCACGAGCCTTACATAACACCAACCGCACGATTTCCTAATTTGAAGAATTTGATACGCGGGCTTGTCGTGTCTGCAGCTACCGAACGGTTGCGTCATGCATTAGAGAGTGCATTAGTAAACTGGAATGTGAATCTTGTGTGTGGATGAAATAAAAAGCATGATTATATATTCAATATACATAGCAGTGCTTAAATGACTTCCTATAACATGCACAAGACTTAGACTGGCTCGCTGGTCATGTGTTTCTTGTGAAAATGCCCTTCTGCTTGTGGTGAATAATTGTCTCTAATACCTCTAATGTCTTTCCATGCTATTTTGCATGGAAGGCGAAAGCTGTGCACCTCATTCGTTGCTGCACTAATCAGAGACTGCAATTAAGCAGCCTCCGAACCTGGCATGCTTTAAACACATAATGGTGCGTATCTATTTTTAAAGCGCCACTTCAGTTACTTTGCTGTCCGTCAAAAATGGCTGAAACTCTCAAACTCTACTGCAATAGTTTTTTGGCATGTTTTCACTTTAGGCACAAATATCCAGTTTGGGCTTGGAGATTTTGTTCGGAGCTTTCTTGTACAATTATTGTACATCAATTATATATTATACAAGAATGTATGTAATTCAATTACATACATAACGTGTCTTCCTGCAGGGGAACCTGATGTAGCATGCAGGTTGCCATGCATTTCCTTCTCAGCAAGCATACATCAGTCGTATTAAAAAGTGCCTTTATGGTGTTGCTGCTGATACAGAATGATGACGACACGGGAGCCGTCACACCTCCAGCGTACATGCAAAATTCTGCGACTTGACATTATATGCATAACAAATCAGGTGGCTCTGAAAGAGGAAGTAGTGTGGCAAGGCAAATAGCTTTAGAGTTAAGTTAAGACTTGACATCAGGTCACAGTTTTATTTTTAGTTGGAGCATAAACAAAATCTGGAAAAAAACAAATAACTAGTTTACAGCAAATATAAACGCAATCGTATATAACTTTCACCATTGGGTCTTTACGAATACGCCGAATGACCAAGTGTGCATTGTTGGTGCTAAAACACTTTTCTGACTCCATTTGTCACACAATGCACTAAACCTTTAAACATCACATATGACCACGTGACTGATTTGCCAATCCAACACGCCCAGCAATCAGAAAACAAAACATATTAGCACAGAAGCGAGAGGCATGTGCTACAGGCCAAAAGGTTGTTTTCTCAAATACAGTAAACGGAAAATCCTTAAAAATATAATTAATAATTATATATGTATTAATACATTGCATTATTTCAACAGAAAAACAATTCCCTATAAGTTTTTTGGTCTATCGTGCTCTCCGCGAGAGACCGGGAAAATCAGCCAAACTAATTAGTTATGTGGCAAATGCATTTAGGCGATAAACAGGGGGCGTGAGATTCGAACCGCGGGAATGCAGGGGTTTACTGTATCTGGCAACGCAATTGTAGGGTCTTTGAAAAAGAAAAAGCCCTAAACTCAATTGAGTTTATTTGGATTGAATTTGGGGTTTTTAGAAAGAAAAAAAAACAACAACCTCTTTGTGCTTGAGTGTGACACACCTGCCATAAATTGTCACCTTCCCAAGCAATGACTCAGATTTCATTGGCATTGGGATTGGGATTAGAATAAAATCAGAAATAAATAAATAAAAATAGCAACAGCAGAATCCATATACATGCAGGGAAGCTCTCTATGATTAAGTATGATGTGCAGGAGGGAATTGTTTTTGCCTGGTTTGGCTACAAACAAGCCCTATTGGTAGCAATGTTATTACTGGGGAAAAACTTTTTTTTTTTTTTTTTTTTTTTAGGAATATGGATGTTTGTAGTTCATGGCCCAGTTAACAAGGCTGCTAATGTTAAATATTCACTTGCAAAAGAATACACATTTATAGTTTACCATAGGTTTAACTGCATCATATAGAATCCTCCTACTGATGCAGTTAAACCTATGGTAAACTATAGGAATCCTCCTACTGATGGCTTTTAGCTGAGTGATGCATTAGCAGTCACAATCCTTTCATTTTTTTAGAAGTTGTTATTATTATGTTGTTATTATTATTATTATTAATATTATTATGTTATTATTATTATTATTATTATTATTATTATTATGTTATTATTATTATTTTTTTTTTCATTATTATAGTTATGGGAATTATACCAGGAACCAGTTATAGGAATTATAGTAGAAGTAATTTGAGTTATAGTAGTAGTTATCGGAGTTATCGTAGTAGTTATATGAGTTATAGTAGAAGTTATAGGAGTTATAGTAGAAGTTATGAGTTATAGTAGCAGTTATATGAGTTAGAGTAGATGTTATAAGAGTTATACTATGAGTTATAGGAATTAGAGAAGAGGTTATAGAAGTTATAGTATGAGTTATAAGAGTAATATTAGAGGTTATAGAATAATTTATGAGTTATATGAGGGAACATAGTAAAAGTAATTTGAGTTATAGTAGTAGTTATATAAGTTATAGTAGCAGTTATAGGAATTAGAGTAGACGTGATAAGAGTTATACTATGAGTTATAGGAATTAGAGAACAGGTTATAGAAGTTATAGTATGAGTTATAAGAGTTATAGTAGAAGTTATGAGTTATATCAGAGGTTATAGATTAATTTATGAGTTATATGAGGGATTATAGAAGAAGAAATGTGAATGGTTAATGGTTTAGTCAGCAGCAGAAAGTTTTCCCCTCAACATGTCAATCCTCATGGCACACCTTTCAACGTTTTTAACATGTAAACATTCAACAAAACTTCACATAACATCCTGTAAACTGCTTAAAGCCCACCCGTGTTTATACCCCACGCCACGCTCGGCAGTCAGCACCCAACCCACTCTGAGTGTAGAAATGCTAACTCGCTAAAACAACCCCACGACTTCCAGATAGTTCCAGATCCGTCTACAGAAAACACACAGACATGAGTGTGTGTGTGTGTGTGTGTGTGTGTGTGTGTGAGAAAGAGAGAGAGAGAGAGAGAGAGAGAGAGAGAGACCTGCGCGGTGAGTCTGGGCGCCGTCCGTGCCGTGACCCTGCTCCGAGTAGTCGGTGAAGTGAACCTCGCGCGCGGCGGCAGCGGCCCAGACCCGGCCGGAGATCGCGTCACGGACAGCTTTTGCTCCCGAACCGGTCCACGAGAGAAGATAGTCCATGCTCGCGCCGTTCACGCGCACATGCAAATAATGCCTAATGAGCCTTGATAACTTGGGGCGATCGTGCACGGTGCACGCATGAGTAAGGTGGAATACCAGCACTCACACACACTCACACACACTCACAGAAACAGGAACTGCAACGGACATCAACAACTGCGAAACTTTTCTCCCTATCCGCACGCACGCGCGCGCGCGCCCTCGTCGCAGCCGTTCACTGTTCACCACAACTCCTACCAAAGCAATTCATTACACCATGCACAAAAAAAATGGTTTACCATCAGTTTCCTGTGCTTCTTATTGAACGTCCCATTTCACAGCTAGAGCCCATTTGCTCTTCTACAGAGCTTTATAGCAGGTCACTCAAAGCTATTTCAAGCAAATCTTCATGTTGGCATGGTGTATTTTCATTGTCATTTGTTATATTTTTAATGTTATTACTTTTACATATTTTGCATAATCAGTACATTCAAAGCAAGTGATTATTTATAATGAGTATATCCAAAGTAAGTGATTCATGTGTGAAATCCTGAGAAAGCATTAGTCTACTTACCAGGTGCATTGACTTCATGTTTGGAGGTCTTGGACAGGCCAAGGCCTGGACCATGCTGAACCACATGTTACTTTTGATATTTAAAAAAACAAAAAACAAAACAAAAGATGGATGGATGGGAATTGCCACCATTATGCCAATAAAAGTCCTGAAAGGTTTATAAGAAAAAAGATAATATATAAAATAGAATTATACGAAATTATAATCATTATGCAAAATAGAAGAAAAAAGAGGGGTGTTATCTAGGATGTAAGAAAAAGTAGAAAGAGGCTGTGCTATGATTTTGGACAATTCCATGGAACTGTCTGACTTTGTTTCTGATGAAATAAAGCCTAATTGACATCACAACGCTGGATTCTACATTTAGTCTACTATTTTTGATTGGTGTTTTAACTTTGTTGCTCAATTTTTTTATTTTGTTTTCAGTTTCAACTAGTTTCAACACTGGCTTTGTGCACAAGGGCACTGCAATGCTGGAACAGGTTTGGGCCTTCTAGTTCGAGTGAAGAGAAAATTTTATACCATCACATCCAAAGACATCTTATACAATACTGAGAATTCAGCTTTGCGTCTACAGTTCAGGGGAAGAACCACTTACACCTGAAAAAGTCAGGTGTCCCAATACTTATAGTATAGACTTTGTGTTTAATCAATATATTTTAAAATGAGAAACCGTTGTAAACTGAATTTTTTGATAATAGTCAAAAACAGAGCTTGTCACGTTCATAAGAAATCCCTGAACACTTACCCACAGTGGACAACGCTACTAAAAACCTCAATATTTTATGATTTAATAAATTTCAATGCTAAACAACAGAATCTGTTATCATTAAAAGTGTCTGCAATACAACAACACAATGACACTGTCTGAATAATATTCCTTTTGCCAAATCCAAAACAGAGCTTTCAGAGCTTTTATTATAAAATATATATCCTCTATAATATATATATATATATATATATATATATATATATATATATATATATATATATATAATAAAAGTTTTGAAAGATCTGATTATATATTATATTTAATAATAAATTAAATATAGCATTTCTAACAGGAAGGGGTCTGCTCATGACTCTACAAACTATTAACATATAAAAAAAAAGCAGTCTGATTTCTATCAAGAGTACTGACTATCAGTGATCAGTGATAGGAGTTAATATGAAGAAAGATAGTTTCAAAAGAAATAACTTGCTTGTTTTTTTGTAAATACAGCCTAAAAGGGTTTGTGTAGGCGGGACAAGCAGTGGTGGTTAGTGATTGGCTGTAGGGAGCAATGCTTCTCAGTGATTGGTCGTTCGTTGATAAATCATTTTTACATAAAAATAACCAAATTTCCCTTTAGGGCAATATATACTAAACATAAGCTATAATATACCATAAATTACAGTATATAGGATATAGGATATATATATATAAACAAGCACATTCCAGATTATATATTACAGGTATATTGGAAAATCTGTTGTATGAAAATGTAGTTATAAAACATCAGGCTGTCAGCATCACATTCAGAAAGACCAACAGAAGTGATAAACAGCTTGTTGCGGTAGTTTACATTATTATAACAGACAACCTTTAGCATGCTTTGCCTATAATACTATTCCCATACATTGGTTGCGCATGCGGCCAGTTTGCTAGGGTGCAAATGTGCTCCTGATGAATATGTAAAGCAAAATAAACAGTTTCAATTCTCGCTTTTATTTCGTGCAGTCATTTCTGAATCTGACTAAATCTAAAAGGGTGTTGATTAGTTTGAAAGCAGCTCACAATAGTCTTGGATTTAAGGCCCATCACAGGTTTACATTAAGGTACTTATATATAGAATCGTTTCTATAGTAACAGGCCATTTACAAAGACTCATATGGACAAATGCTTCACGTAATATTAGCCTGAATTGAGCATGTTATTTTATTAGGGTCAATCTATCACTGTTGATATGGCGATGTCTGGTAAAAGACATTTACGGGAAGAGTCTCCAATGTAGGCACTTTGTAATGATCAGTACATTTTCCGTACTTCTATTCAATGCAGGTTTCTTTGTTAACTCATAAAGTGTGTTGTTAAGCAAGACTATCCATTATATTACCAAAATAGGGACCGATATATCCAAGAGTATTTATTATGTTATATATCAGCTAGAACGCAAGTTTGTGGAGAAGAGGCAAAAAAAAGTAGGTTGCCTACAGCGTGATTTCATGAATAATTCAATAAATACATAACGGATTGTAATTATCCTGTAAGAAACATCGTAGCAGGGGTTGTGTTTAACAATTTACAGTACAGCTCCCAAACTGCGCACTTTAGCGTCACGTTGTTGAACACGTTTGATTCCACTCGAGAAGAGCTCCAGCAGGTGTGTCAGTGCCGTGGAGGTGTGCGACGCCGTTCTGTGGCACGAGTATGGCATGGGCTGTCTGGTCTCTGACAGGAACATTTTAAAAAGGTTGGGAAAATTCATTTTGCTCTGTGAATCTGTAATTGCTGATTAGAAATTTCACGTCACTGGTGGTGGTGAAAAAGGCTCCAGGTAAGAAATGTACATTCTGGTGTCAACATCATTAAATAGTTGCTAAATATAGAAACAGAACAATTCAACTCCATTTTTTCTCTCCCTCTTTCTGAGTGTATAAAATCATACAGGAGTGAAATAACATTTCAAACGTAGGGACTGGGTAATCTCATCCATTCCATTCCTCTACTGACTCTGATCTGATCATGTTTGAACAATTGCTGATTGCTTATCTTTTGTAATTTTTAGATTAGACTTGCATTCCAAAAGGTCACAAGTAGAAGCGTTTCTTCTGCCAAACTTAAACAAGACCAGAAATCCGAAGACACTGAAGTCTCCCCCTCTGCTGGAAGACTCGAGTATTACAGTTACACCTCACACACTAGTGATCGGAAGATCAGATCATTTTAGTGACTTTGGAGCTCTTTCATCAAAACAAACGAGAACGAATCTTTTTTTGAGGCATTTAGTTCATTTCTTTTCTTTGACCGTAAATAAAATAAAATGTTACATTTTCAATAAGAAGATCCCCCAACATGTCTACATACACAAATCTTGACTACAGATCCAAATATGTATACCTGTGTAATGCACAGCATAGCATATATAGGAATCACTAGATAAAAGAACGAACGACTCTGACGGAGTGTAGAGAGGTAAACTACTCAATTCTGTTTCCTGTACATAACCTACAGAGGTTTGTGCTTGTGCGCATCAAGTATAAAATGAACGAATCTCTCATTGAGACGACTTGTTCTTCTGAGTCACATGAAAGACTCGTACAAATGCTTTTGTCGCTCCAGCTAGCAGGGTACATCAATGCACCTCTGAACACTGTACATTTTATTACCCTGTTGTTTGTATGAACCCCTAGTGATAGAAATGTACCTTTGTGTCCTGGTATGGTTTAAAATGACTTTTCACTGCTCTCATTATGGAAAGATATCTGGATGCAAGATTTCCTGTATCTTGATTTTCCTGTGTGTAATCTGCTCTCTCACATGTCCCGAATACCAAATGTGGTCATAAGACTTGTAGCTGTTTGACAGAAAATATGCCTTGCTTTTTATGATTCCTTCGTTAACTCCCCGTTGTAGTCTGTAACTATTTTTCGCCCAATCCCCTGGAATTTAGCAACTAATAAGTGCAAAGGAACAAACTAGATTCTGTAAATGCAACACCTGGTGTTGGCATCTGGTTATATAGACTGCAAAAGTCTGGCTACGAGAAGACAAGGGAACAGAAAGCTCAGACTGGGACGCGAAGCATCACTAGACATTTAGAAAGCTCTCTAGGATCTGTATTCATTGAGACGCTGTAGTTTTGCCCTGCACACACCAGCCCCACTGGGAGAAGCCAGGAGCAATAAATAGGTTTGAAAAGGCCGCAGAGGTTGTGCACAAACCTTGTTGTGCTATAAAGTACTGTGTCGCCAACAAAAAACAAGTCGCCAGTGCAATCATCAAGTCATACGTTATATGGCACATGAAACTATTCTATTTTATATATATATATATATATATATATATATATATATATATATATATATATATATATATATATATATATATATATATAATGAGCCCTGGCTGAAATAATATTTACCATATAATTGGAGTCGCGTTATAATTATAGCCTCCTGCATTACGAGGTGATATCAAAAGCTTTCGAGACTAGTTTTGTAACACGCCAGCAGATGGCAGCACGAGGCTGCACGCACAGTCACAGGGAGCACCGACCTTCATTAGTCAGTCTGTTCTGTCACAGACATTGTTCTGTGTACATCGGGAGCTGTTCTGACCACGTGCGTTACCACGACTGCTATTCTGACCATGTGCGCTCTCTGTCACCGAACTCTCCTCACACATAAGTTTTTCGCCGGAAACAACATGATCTCACTTCCGGACCCACCCTACTCGCCAGATTTGGCCCCTGCGGACTTCGCCCTCTTCTCGGAGATGAAGATCCAGCTCATGTCAGAATCTTCCGGGGTTGTGGCGCGTACTTCCGTGTCGCCAGCCATTTTGGCATTTTTCCCGTGCCACCCAGTATTTAAGGACACCAGACATTAACTCACAGCCAGATTATCTCACCGGAATTTGGACCTTTGACTGTTTTCTGGTTTGTGTTGTTTCTCTGCAAAATATTGCTCTGTTTGCTGTGTCTGATTTTTGGACTGTTCTAGGATTTGTTTTTTTTCTTTCCTGCATTGCTCTGCTAATGGTTTTAAAATTAGGACTGTATTATTGGACTGACCCTTTGATCTGCCCTGTGTTGTCCCATTCGCTGGCCTCTGCTGGGTGGACTATATTTTTGGACTTGTTTTAATCGACCTATTTTTGCTCCCGCACCAGTATCCTGCGTTTTCGGACAGTCAAGTTTTCGGACTTCCTTCCTGCTCATTGCCTCATTTTTCCCTGCTTATAATATCATTGAAACGTTTTCACCGTACCCATTTTGCGTCCTGCATTTGGGTCCTTCCAGTCACCGCTACTGACAGCTCAAAGGTGTTTTGATTTTGAAAGTGTGAATCGCAGAAGGTGCTTGATAGCTTGAAAAGAAGACTATCAGGATACATTCCAGAAATGGCAGGAACGCTGGGAATGCTGTATTGCTGTCCAAGGTAACTATTTGCAAGGTGATAGTGTGTAAACTTGATAAATAAAGTAAATAAATATAGATAAATATATGATGATTAAAAAAAATGGATAAAAATTCTAGCTCATGTGGTAAAAAAGAGGGTAAATAGCACTTTCTTCTTCAAGCAATTACTACACATAACATGAGTAGCAATTTGAAACAATGAAGTTGGGCAGCTTTATGTGTTGTGGAGGAAGACCAAATTAAAGTATTAATTCGAAATTGTAATTAAATTAGAAATAAGAGGGAAAACTGCTTTATTCTGCGAATTGCAACACTGCACTGTTATCAAATGGATCTTTTTTGTGGTAGGAACAGGAACAGGAAATCCACTTCACAGTGCTTTGCATTTGCACCCTTTTCCATTTATAGCAAGCCAGATTCAAAAACATTTCTACTATATTGACGAATAAAGGCAAAATCCAGGCAAAATACCCCCCTCATAAGCCCTTCTTCAGCCAGATTCTAAAATACTTATATACTTATAACAGGGTGTACAGGATCAAGTGATGTTTTATAAGAGTGGAAGCAAAATTGTTAATTCATATCAAACATGATTAATTACAACTAAGTCTATTAATACAGAAATATAATGGCAGCCTACTAGACTCAATTTAGATGTCTATTTCGATGCCTGTTTTTTTCCCCTCATCACTGCTATACAGTATGTGTAGTTAAATTTTTTAATTTTGAGCTTTTCAATTGTGCAATCATCAGCAAATTACAGCAGAGTGAGGAAATGAATCAACTTTATGAAGAAACCGGAAATCTACTTTCACAATGCTTTGCAGCATACCCTTTTCTTATAACAGCAAGCAGCACTCAAAAAAACAATTCTCTTACAGTATATAGACAAATAAATGTAAAACAAAGAAGAGCAAGCGTCCCCTATCTTCAGCTCTCCTACTCAGACTGGAAGATACATCTGTACATGTTAAAAAGGCATCGATTAGCGTTCTTCTGCAGATAATTAAACCGCAGTTTAACAGCCTCGTGAAGGATCCGCTTGTTTCGAAGATGCAAAATAAAAAGGAAGAAAAAAAAAAGAAGAACCTTATTAAGCAAGACAGATTAAAGCCAGGCATTCTCCTCCCACTCTGTCATCCTTTCAGTGTCTTCTCCAATACATCAAATCAATTCCGTCTTCTTCTTTCCAGAACAATAGCAAGAGTATGAAATGAATTTCTGCAGAATGAGATGGATGGACATTGTCCCCAAGGTTGCATTAGTTCTTGTACATGAGCTGTGTAAGATCTTAGTCAATTCAAGTTTATTTGTAGAGTGTTTTTCACAACGGACATTGTCTCAAAGCAGCTTTACAGAATTTAAGAGTTAAGGTGAACGATGTGTATTTATCCCTGATAAACAGCCTGGGGTGACTGTGGCAAGGAAAAACTCCCTTAGATGTTATGAGGAAGAAACCTTGAGAGGAACCAAACTGAAAAAGGGGAACCCATCCTCATTTGGGTGATATTAAGAGATTGGTTATAGTCATTATAACAATACAGAACACTGGACAGTGAGAACTAACATGAGCAATGGAATGTAAGATTATGAGTAATGTTCTTTTTACAGTCTTTTGAGGTTATGGAGCTTCTCCATTCCAGAGCCTTTAAACACTCAAAGATGTGGAATCCAATGGAGCTGGTACGTCTCTAGATGGTTCGGGATGTTTGCAGGAGTGCACTGAGAATGCATTTGAATTCCATGCTGTAAAGTTTGCACAGTTTTTGTTGGATTAGTCTTCAAGCTTCAGGGTTTTATTTTTATAAATGCAACATTCTATGAAAGAAGATTTTAATACAAAACTACAAATACAATATCTTTAAAGTATTATCAGGAGAAAAACGACTACCGTTACAAACCGAAACACCCCGAACAGCCAACATCTGCATGTTAGTCTGAGCGTTTTCTGTTTGCTGAGCCAATTAGTCAGACAGAAATGGGGCCAATACTCATTTGGCCCTGTGCAGATGCAACTAATAGCATAGGCAGTCATGCACTTCTGCTCTAATGAATAAGCACTAAATACAAGAGAATTCACACACACACACACACACACACACACACACACACACACACACACACACACCTCACACACACACACACACACACACACACACACACAGCCTGTGTATCGGGCTCAAGGCTAATGCAACACCGGAGAAAAAAAAGAAGTCAATTCTGTTTATTCAATTACACCATTGGAACGCTGGTTGTGGAAGCTATTTAGATGAGGAATACTGTAACCCTCACAGTCGAGGGGTTATGAAGCTCCGGAGGTTTTATTCAGACCTCTGGATGTAACTCTGGGTTTAAGCACTCTTCAGAGATTGCAGGAAGAGATGTAGATTTAGAGTGAGACAGAGGCTTGTCTTAGTTACGTATCGCTTTATGAATTAGAAAAGAGTGATAGAATATTAGTGAAAAAACTTTATGACCTTGAGATTGTTGTTAGGAATCCTGAAGAACAATAATGCAAAATAATATGGATGGGAAAGATCAAGTGCTATTTATCAAGGTAGAAGTCAAATTTATGGAGAAATAGATTGACAATGTAACAATTTAGCATTCTGTGTTTATTTCAATGCCGGCATTTTATCATCAATCAGGCATAACATAGTGACATTATAACATTATGACAGGTGAAGTGAATAACACTGATTATTGATTACTGATGAATGTTTTTATCATTAAGGGAAAACTACATCAAAACTTACATGGCCCTGTGTGAAAAAGTGTTTGGGCCACCCTTAGCAGCAACAACTGCAATCAAGCGTTTGCGATAACTTGCAATGAGTCTGTTAAAGCGCTGTGAAGAAATTTTGGTCCACTGAATTGTTGTAATTCAGCCACACTGGGCCACTCCAAAGTCTGTAGTTTTGGATTTAGTTTTTAATAAAAACCTTCATTTCAAAACTGCATGTTGTGTTCACTTGTGTTATCTTTTACTAATATTTAAATTAGTTTGATGATCTGAAACATTAAAGTGTGACAGAAAAATAGGAAATCAGGAAGGGGACAAACACTTTTTTTACATCAATGTACAAGCAAATGATCCGTAACCTGACAATGAATACGAGTAACTTTCTTAATTATACATATTTAGACTTAAATCACCAAATCTGAACAGAGCCCTATATGAGCAATCAAGGCTTTGTTACCGAATAGAATTATTGATTTCTGAAAGCACTAGGATGAAAAATGGAACAGTGTCAGTGTTACAGAGTGCTCACGCTGTCGTTGTTTCAAGTGTAAACTGAGCAGACATATAATAGCCCAGATCAGGGTGCCTCATTACCAAAGTACCTCTTTCACTCTCTGAGTGTAGACAGCGGCGTCTAAAGCGTGATTATGTTGTCCAAAACACCATTGTGATGCATGAATATTCAGGAAGATAAAGAAGGAAGGCTATGATCACTGGAAGAGTGGGTGTAAAACCATATACCACAAAACATCATATTTGCTTGTCTTGCTCTAATGTGAAAAGCTGCTCTATGATTATTTCAATAGTTTACTGGTTGGAAGCAATTTTACTTGCAAACCTGGTGAGGGAAATGGTGGACGCAATGGTTTTCAGCTGACTGTAATTGATGTGTCTTGTTGTAATACACCGAATTCTCCACTATGAACAATGTTTATCAATTTGTTTTTCCTGTCCAAATAACCCTGGTGGAGGTTATTCCAACAGATCTCGGGCTGTAATTATCCAAAATCCCCTTCCAGAAATAGGGCTGCCATGGATTGTCAAGTGAATTAGCTCTCATTTATGTAGAAGGAGGGATTTATTAGCATTAGCCGTCTGAACATTCTACCCTTATCTGGATTTTACCACACAAGATCTTATCCGCCGTATCACCATCCAATCACGTGCTGGCATGAAACACCACTATGCATGGCCATCCTGCTTCTACCAGGGCACATGGTTCAAACAGGATGTAGGATTTCATCATGCGCTGCTTATTCATGACGAATACAAATAATGATCAAGTAAAAAAAAAACGGCAGTTTCTGGATGAGTAGATGAACAGAGATGACAGAGCAAACAGAGAAAACATCTCTGCACAATGGAGGATAATCGTCACACAGCTAATTTTAGCAAATAAGACCCCCTAGTCATGCAAAATAATGTTTACGTCTGCATCAGAATGCCTTCTTCTATCTCTCATTCTCACACAGGGCATCGGTTTGTTTATGCCACAGCCATGCCTGCTTTCAGGGCACATGCTGGGAGATTAGGCTCTGTTGTTTGGTTTAGAGCCCACCGACCGCATCATATGACCTCCAATTTGAAGTTTTCTCAAGGTTACAGAGTTTCAGCTACATGTCCTACTTTACAAAAAAATTCGAGGACACGTTAGAAAAACCCAAAATACAGAATAACCTTAATTTTGTTTATTGCCAAGAAATAATAATACAATAGTCTGCGAAATGTGGCACACTTGGAAAAATGCTTAAATATAATAAAATGTGTCTTTTTTTTCTATTATAAGATCACAATCATTGCAATACTTATTTCAAGTGTTTCTTGTGGCAAATCTACTGAGCTAAAGCCCAGACCCATAACCACTTAGACGTATTTCCATTTGTTAAATTGTCATTGGTTTGCGGTTTGCAGCTGTTATGTTTTCATAAAGTACAAAAGAACTAATATCATGCAAAAATTTCATTTAAATAAATCACTCAGATTTGGTTAAAATTGACACATTGATCACACTGACCCAGCAAAATATTTCACTGGACCCAACAACATACTTGTGAAAACACTGAAGCAGAGACGGTAAATAAAGGTCCATATTCTGTTTCTGTTATTATAATCTGAACTCTATGAAACACTATTTGTATTGCCAATTCTTTGTTAGGGGGCAAGTGGCAGCTCAGTGGTTATAGCTCTGGTTTACTGGGTTTACAGGGATTCAAGCCCCAGTATCACCAAGCTGCCATTCTTTCGGCACCTGAGCAAGGCCCTTGGCTGACCCTGTGCTCTGACACCAGCTTCCTAACATCGCTGGGATATGCGAAGAAAGAATTTCACTGTGTATCAAGTACATGTGACCAGTATAAAGCAAATTTTATTTTATTTACATAATCAATTTAGCATTATTTATTTTTAATTCTTATTTTATCTTCTTATTCCACTAAGTCACGGAGTACTCGGAAGAAGTGCATGGTCATGCACAAATACATTTTGAATCTGAATTTGAGTTTTGAACTAAATTTATGTAAAAACAACTGTTTCTGAACAGATCCCAGTTTAGCCTCTAGCAGATCCTCAGTTGTAGCATTATTAAGCTAAAAGCAGTTCTCTGGTCTGTTCAGCAAACTAACATATTGAAAAAAAAAAATTACAATGAAAATTTTTAAAGATGGAGAAGCATGTATTCATTTTTTCTGTGTCTAATTCCAAACCCTTGAGTTCACTGGTGCTGAGCAAAGGTGGCACCATAAAATACTGCTATACAAGAGAATGGCCAAAAAACGAATATTTAATCCTTAAAAAAGATCTATTGCTGCCATGGCTCCTCCATATAACAATAAGCACAAACCTTTGTGTGAGTCTACCTTCATGAATTTAGCTGAGTATCCCTGACACGTTTAGAAATACGCTGATCACAAGCAAATTTTTTTAAGCTTGTGGTTGTGACAGCAAACATTCGGGAAAACCATCAAATTACGCAAGACTCATTACCAAGAAAAGCGTCCGCTTGTACTGACATGCAAAATGTTCCTGCCCTTTGCCGAGAAAGCTATTAGCAAGTTGTTGAATATTAATGACCACTGTAGCTACTTAGGCATACGAAGAACAAGTAGGTGGGCACTGTCAAGAAAAATACAGTGGGAAATACAAGTTCATGAGGATAACAGGATCAAATACTAGAAATATAGATAAGTTTGATGTGCATTCGGATACTCAAAAGTGTGTATAAGTCTATAAGTGTAAATTCAAATTAGAGCTCAGATGCTTTGACAGTTTGGAAGAGCAGCAGTGATTTCATTTTCTCACACATACTGTATCCGTGAATTAGAATTCTACCTGCTGTTATAAAGCCGCTCTACTTTAAGTAATTAGTTCAATAAGGACAGAAAAATGTGCAGTGCTGTTCAGTGCTACAGTAGACCATCGTGCTGAATTCCTTCATCGACAGCAGAAGCAGAAAATTCACCAGACAAACGATCTTCTCAAACAGGAAACTCTGCCTCGCTGCTTCCTGGGGGGTCGTCTCCCAGCCGGCTTCATTCGTCGCTGTCTATTCAGTAATGCCTGCCCAAGGCTTGGTGCAACTCAAAAGCCATTAGAGCTGTCAGTCTGCGGCTGCCTGCGGGACCGTGCTGACCACCTTGACCTCCAATACAATACGGGATGATGAGTCCATCGCTGCACTGGCCAATTCTGTGTTTACCGATAGAAAACCAACTGCTCGCCATCGAGATTTTTATCAAAAGTTCAATCTTGATTTTTTTGTTACTACACATTTACAATGAGCGAGCAATGCAGCACGTGAACCAAAACCCCGGATTTGCACAAGGACCCGAACAGGCCGGTGCAGGAGGAGGTGTACACAGGTGATACAAGGAAGAAAAACATCCCATGCTTTGTCATCTCTCGTCTCTCGAAGTGTGTGTCGAAGATTAATTGCTTTCTCTTTCCAGCCAGACACGGTCATACATTTGGTCATTATGTTAATCTGCAGCGTGTGAATCCTAATGGCTCAACGGCTGTCTCCTTTCATTCGGCTCCTGATTGAGATAAAGGAAAATTGACAACAGCTTCAGGATTCACAGCGGCAGGTGGACGAGGTGCGTCAACTGACATTTGCCACTGTATAATCAAGAAAACGGGGGCCGGATTACCAGCGCCGCTGGGGTGTGTCTCAAAGCGCATACTTTCAGATCAGCTTGGCTGATTGAGTTGAAACGAAACGCAAAAAAAAAATAAAAACGTGCGGTTTTACACTCGACATACTATTAATTCAAAAGGAGTCTGTTTATAGTGCCAAGAATCATTTGACAGAAACGGGTTTCGGTTTAATGCAAGGAGCAGTGGATTTCCTTCTAGATGCTTCTTAGTGAAAAAAAAATGACTAATTTTAGATATTATAGATATAATTAATATTTTAACCAAGCATCATGCATCAAGTTCTTAATCAATTCTAATAAAGATATACAAAGTCATAGGATTTAGGGATGCATATCATATGCTTATCTACTATATATTTATTTTAGTACAGTTTGTAAAATTAAAGTGTGTACAGTGAGTCAGCGTGTAATAAGGAAAACAGAGAACTTAGACTAGTCCACAATAGAACTAGGAAAGGGGTAGCTCAGTGGTTAAGATGTCTAACTTTTGATTAGAAGGTTGTGAGTACAAATCCAAGCACTAGTAAGCTGTGACTGTTGAGCCCTTGAGCAAGACCTTTTAACCCTCAACTTATTGGTTTTATGATTAAAAGAACTATAAGTCGCTCTGGATACGGGCATCTGCCATTGATTCTTTAAGAAAGTTCCTGTGAAAAATTATGCATTTCTTGATTCCTGATTCAATACCTGTACGATACTTGGTACACTTTGAACATGAACAGCATTATCACTATTCAGGAATCATAATGTTTCAAGGACAATTTGAAAAAGATGGATTCGATATAAAAACCTATAAAAAATACAATATGCTAGATCAAGTGCTATTTTATGCTGGTTACTTTGCTATTCATATACACTGTACGGACAATTCTATAAAAAATACAATAAATGGGGCATTTGTGAAGTCCAAGCAGGTAGCAAGGTAATTTTCACTTGACAACTTTCACTTTTTAGCATGAATATTAACATTTTGACATTTGGAATGATAAATAAATATATATTCAGCATTCAGTGATACCTTTGTACTGTTCCATGATCTCTCAATTTTCGTATAGCTCTCTACCAAGTGCGTATTTTGTAAAAAGGCAGGAGTATTTTTACACATTTTAAAGTTTGCATGTCAGTTTTCTATAAAGCAAGCTTCATTCAGACTTTTTTGAGAAGAAAACATTCTTAATATTTCTGTATCTAAGCACCAAAAAGCTCTGTGGCCTTGTATGTTCCTAAATTTCAATTTAAATCCCACAAACATGGAGGTGCCACTGCTGGGCCCTTGAGCAAGGGCCTTAACCCTCCCCTGCTTAGTTGTATGTCACCATAATGTCCATGGAAACTTGAGACAACTTGGTGGCAAGAATGAAGTTGCACAAAAAAAGAGTTTGGGGAAACAATGTGAGTTTTTCTAATTAGCATAAAAAATAGTCTTGTTTAAATAAATTGCATGGTTGAAAAAAAAATACGTCCAAGAACAATACATCAAATGTGGCTCCGCAGATGTAAAACATTCACAATGCAACCTGTTTTATTCTTATTATCAACTTTACATTTCACTCAAACCACCATCCATCAGGAGAGAGAAACTTTGGGGTAAAAATCAATACAAAAAATACAATTGCTCATTAATATTGGAGTAAAAAGAGTGAGTTGGAGAAATGAAATCATGTTTGTGACCCTTTTTAGGCTTTGGAGGTCTTATTGTTGGTCGTTCTCAGTGTTAGAAAGAACATGGCTTGCTACATTGGAAAGATGATGGATGCCATGTCCATCAAATCTCATTCCTCTCATTTTGGATGATATACAGTACAGTATCAAGTCAAGTCAAGTATGTTACATCACACCAGTTCTTGAAGGCTTCATGATGCCTCATTGGGATACTTTCGTGTTATTGTGTGTCTTAATGAAACAACAAAACCATTTCACCCATCTCAGAGCTCCTAAATATATAAATTCTTATATCTCTGGTGCTGCTGTACATGTGTGCATGAAAATGTGATGAATAACGTGGCTCTGGGAAAAGGAATAATTCAGAATCGCCCTTCTCTTTATTTGGACGTGTCATTCAGGCTGTTAGAATAAAAGATCTCTTGCAAACACCATACTATTATACTTCCCTAATTGCTCCTTCATGTTCTAGTCTTCTTCTCGTAGTTATTATGATATATATTCACAGAATGATCATAAATGCAGGTTGCATAAGAACATGCAAGTAGTTCTTAAGGAGATGGTGGGTATTCTTTTTTTCCCAGACTAAATACAACTTTCAAGCAAAAGGACAGGTTGGGATGACAGGATCTTTTGAAAAAGGAAGGGATGTTGGCAAGATACCAAAGTAGAACTAATTAGAGAACTGAAAAGTTTCAGACAGCATGTAATGTATCTTGTGAAAGTAGATAAGTAATACTCTGACTAATACGTGCATGAAACAAAATATGCTTTATGCTTTAGAATTGTGTCCTCATCTGCATGGTGCTGATATTTATTTAGTAATTCAGAAACTCAACATTAAATACATTATCCTTGTACAGTACTGTTTCCATTTGTATGGCAACTAAGCAGATAGTACACTATTATAAAACAGACAGACAGACAGACAGACAGACAGACAGACAGACAGACAGACAGATAGATAGATAGATAGATAGATAGATAGATAGATACTTATAGATACAGTGTAAAAATGTGGCATGCTTTAGAGTGTTTACTGATACAACAGCAGACTTGATGTAAATTAAAGTGAAAGTGCAGTGGAAACATGATCAATCTGAACACTGTAAGTCGTGTAACAGCAAAAGAGTGAATGGCATTATAGTGAATGTTTGTGAATACAGTAATGGAACACATCTAATTTCGTTTTGCCGTTTTTCCGCTCTATCGCAGGATTTTGCGGTATATAGGTAGTATTGGTAATTTTAAATTTTTTTGCGGTAAAATAAGCACATGGGGGGTTGGGGGGGTTACTGTAGTGGAGGTTGAGCTGGGAGGTCGTCAGACTGGCTCAGAGCAGTGTACAGTAGTGTCCCAACACAGCTGTTGTATTGTGTGAACACTGTAGCTACCAAAGGAAAAGTTTTGATAGAAATGATGGTTGGTCATTTTTTATACCGAAACTCTCATAGTGATTTGGGATTTGGCAAAATGGATATTATTCAGACAGTATCATTGTTGAGACATCTGATTTTGTGATTCTTCCACAAATAGTAACCACAAACCTGGAGGCACATAACAGTTAAATTTTCCCTTACTAAGAGACTCAAACCTGTTCCAGCTAAACCCTATTAAACACCTTTGGGCTGAATTGGAACGCTGACTGCACCCCAGGCCTCCTTATCTCACCTACATCAGTACCTGACTTTACTAACACCCTTCTGGGTAAATAAGCACCAATCTTCAGCTATATCTATTAAAACATCTTCCCAGAAGAGTTAAATATAAGAGTAAATGGTAACTAAATGTGGAATGGGTTGTTCAAAAAGTCTATATAATGTAGTTCTTTAATGAACTTGAATAGTTCCTTGCCATGCCATGTGACGTCTTTGGTATGTAAAAAATGATATTATTGTAATCTATTTGATGTTCCTGTTTGACGCCACACTTAATGTTCTATTTACATAGCTAATTAAAAACACCCAGACTAAATGAACAGTTCCTTTGGTCCAGCCGACGTGTGATAAATAATTTCACACAAACTTCGGGGGGAACATGTGTGCTGGCTCGATCCTGTTCGCTGTGAATATGCATGAACGAATGGCTTGAATGGCTCGGAAAGCTTTTAGCAAATTGAAGTCGGGAGAAAATGAAACCCTGGAAGTTTTTGCAGAAGTTTTTAGTCTTGATATGTGTGAGACCTCTTTTATTTCCGTAATGTCACGGTCCAAATGAAGAGCACCATCTCTGGTTATAGAGAATAGCTGGACGAGGTTTCCCCAGTGTGGGAATGAATCGATACGCTGGCAGAAAGGCGCCTCTGAAACTGCTTACTCCAACACTTAAGATCCCCGCAATCAATCGCTGCCTCACACGTGCTGCAGCTGAGACGAGCAACACCGGGATTACTGTGGCACTGGCATTTATAATGGAATGTATAGATTGGAAGAGGCTACAGACTGTATTTGTGTGAGTGTGTGGAGGGGGGGAGGGTAAAAAAAAAGAAAACCAACTGCATTAATTATACATCCAAGACAATAAATCCAACGCTATATATTCCTCCATGGCAGGCAGGTGGGGGGCTGTAAATCTATGCCTGGATGCAGAGCCACGGTCAGGAAAGTAAACTGTTTGCATTCTCCTCCATGGACTAAACCATGAATCTCAGCTGCACTGGGACGCGTTAAAATGCTGAATGTAACTGCAGAGTCGTACAACCCTATCGAATTGCCCTTGACACTAGACTTCAGCGAATACACAGTTAAGCGGTTATAGGTTTTTTGAGTCAATTACTTCCTGCGCCTGTTTTTATCCCTAAGAGAAGTTGAAGTATTTGGGGTATCTGCCATTGCACAGGAAATGCAACAATTTTTCAACACAACTAAAGGTAACAAAGTAGGAAAGTAAATACAACATTTGCTCTTTCCATATCCATCATGCCTCTAGTATATTCATTGCTAATCAAAAAAAACCTAGCAGGCATAACACTGGTGAAGTGCATAACACTTATTAGCTCTCCATCATGGCAACTGTGGAAAATATTAGGCAGTAAGTGAAAATTTTGACTCAAAGTTGACGTGTTAGAAGCAGTAAGGATTTGAGTTTGACGAGGGCCAAATTGTGATGTCTAGATGACTGAATCAGAGCATCTCCAAAACTATAGCTCTTGTGAGATGTTCCGCATATGTGCTCAGTATTTATCAAAAGTGGTCCAAGGAAGGAACAGTGGTGAACCGGTGAGAAGATCCTGGGCGGCCGAAGCTCACTGATGCATGTGAGGAGCAAAAGCAGATGGGCTCCTTTAGCTCACATTGCGGAATGCTATTAGGACTGTTTAAGCAGCAAAAAGGGGAACAACACAATATTAGGCAGGTGGTCATAATGCTTTGCCCGGTTAAATGTAGAAATAATTTTGTGCATACACATGTCTTATGTGATATTTGTGACTTTTTATTCAGCTATTTAATCAAACATGGAAGTCAAGCACTTTAGCCAGCTTCAGTCGCTGCTGTGGAACTCATATAAGTTACAATCAATAAATTAGTTTTTTCCCCAGGTTTGTTTATTGTTTATTCAATCAAAGTTTTATCAAATGTATATAATTCTTTATTTATTTCAAAGACATTTAATAAACCTTTAATACCTTTAAGACGTTAATGCTTTTTCAAAGCAATTCATCATTTCTTTTAGATTCATACAAACAAAAAAAAAACGTTATCATTCGAAAAAAGGATTCTCAGATTCCCAGGCTACCGATTTGTCCACCCCTCCAATAGTAAAATGATTAGTCTGATCACAACCTGAACAAAATGTAAATAAGATTTTCCAACCATAACACGAAGATTATCTTCGCAAAGCGTAATCCCAGTTGCATATTTACAAACACTACCAGGAATTAATTTACTTGTGATCTCTCTGTTTCATTTAATTATGATTACGCCTGTCAGAAGAAAATAACTCTGTACTCACTAAGTGCCTTGTAGAAAAAAATACAGAACCACTCGCTTTACATTATTAATTTCACGTGTCTCCTTGTTCTATTTATATGTTTATGAACTGAATACGGAGACTAAGTTGAAACTTGATCACGAACAACAGTGGAATGTTGCGATGGCTTGCAGGGATGGTGTAAACAGTCACTGAGGGTATATAATCCAAATAAATGGATAAGACCGTATAAAAGAATCCACATTTTAAATACCACACACACAACATTTTTCTGGTTTACACAGCTTTATCCTAGCTGATATTTCTGTTTTTGTGTGCATGTGTATCTTTGCACATATAATACGTGCGAGTATGCGTAGATGTCACCGTGGTGTCACCGATTGTTCTAGCCTGAGTCTCACCGATGAGACAGGGAGTCTCAAATACAGTGGCAAAGCTGAATATGTGTGTGGAAGGTTTTCTGTGGAGAGGGGGGCAGATTGATGCACAGAGACAGCATCTTGCACAGGTTGCCTGCTTTGCTTAACCCCTAGTGGCATCTCCTCTGGCAGTGCAGGACACAAAGCTGGAGCAGCACGAACCAAATTTATAGACTGGAAGTCAGACAAATCCTTGTGAACTGTCACAACACTAGTGAAAAACTGCTTTCACCTTCAAGCGCCTTGCATACAAACTCTTCATTCTAACATTTCGGTACACAAATATTGCATTTTTACTTATACTCAACATACAAAACTCGCCAAAATGAACTATCACCCATGGAAGCCCCGCCCACTTGCACTGTATTAGCCCCGTCATCTTATTTCAACATATTTTGAAGACGCTGGGACCTGGTTTTCTGTCAATGTAAACAGAGCTGAACATGAAATTTGTCATGTTTATTAGCTAACAACAGACAAACCCAAGATTGTTTCTTGCTATAAGCATTATAAGCAGAATTTCATAATTATTTAAATAGAAATGCAAAATAAAGAGCAGACTTCATTATGTAAAATAAAACTGCAGAGTGCCCAAACAATAGCAATTGGTCAAATGTATACTAACACTAAAACTAACCTTATAGAATTAATTTGAAAGTTGATGATCATTAAAATGAGAAAAACTAATATATGCACAGCAGATCAATATTGAAAAATATCAACTAAGTTAATCAAACAATTTGTTAAAGGACTAACGATGAATTGAATTATGTTGGATGTTAAAAGTTGGAGCTCAAAATTATTAATTTTAACTCGTGTGTGCTTGAGCTGCAAGTGGATGCCACCATCTTTGACTCCTGTTAGCAATAAGCTACTTTTTTATGATAAGTGATTTATAATTATTATAAATCACTTATAATTATTGATCTATTGTAGCTTTTACCGATACCGGTAGCTAGGTTGGATTGTACTTGCTGATAAACGATTAATTCATTTAAAATGAATACTGGGGGAAAAAAAACACTCCATGTAAAATACTGAAACTGAACTTTACTACAAAATAAAGGATCATGAAAATGTGCTAAATGAAATTAATATGAATATATTAAGAAATAATTATACTTATATAATAAATACATTATTACTCTCGTAATGACAGCAGACTGGAAGCTGGAAAAATTTTCTGATAGCTGGAAAAATATTTTCTGATAGCTGATAGTTTCAGCAATTAACTATCGATGACGATCGAATGGGGAAACCGATCATTCTGCCGACCTCTAATAACTTCCTCCTCAAAACATAAAACTGTCTAAAGCTAATGCTTGTATATACAGCATCATTTATTCAAAGGTACTTTCATGTTTACTGTTGATGCATTGACTGGATGTCAGATGCTAAGCTCAGCTTGAGGAGGCAGTTGGCAGGAAATGATGAGTGACCTTCAGCTGAATTATAATGACCTTTAATCAAATGCTGCAAAAATGTAATTCCTAATTCAGAAGGATTATCCTTATTCAGGGTTAGCATCTTTGCTGTTGGATAATCAATACTAAGTCCTGTCAAAAGCTTGATAATATTATTAGATATTGCTGGTTACATGGATCTGAGGATTTCAGTGGTACATAAATGAAGAAAAACTTGACTGTAAACAGCCACACCTCATCTACTCTATACATTGCATTAGAAACCCTCTCGGCTGCACCACGTGTGAGGCAGCGATTGATTGCGGGAATCTTATGTTTTGGAGTAAGCAGTTTCAGAGGTGCCTTTCTGCCAGCAAATTTGTTCCCACACTGGGGAAACCTTACCCTGCTATTCTCTATATCCAGATATGTTTCTCTCGATCTGAACTGTGACATGGCGTTGTTACCCTTAAATGAGCATCTCGCATCAATTAATCATCTCCTTTCAGAATTAAAGTTTAAATTTAAACTAGTTTTGATTGGTAGTATCTACTTATCACGAACATACAGTTCAGTTCAACAGCAGGCAGAACCTTTTTTGAGAGGAATAAATGATAAAAGAAACTCCTGACTCTAACTTGCCACAACATCCGTGGGCTTAGTTACGCAATTTTTTTTGTAAGTAGTTGAAAAGTAGTTTTTGGGCTATTCATGGACATTTGAATAAATATCAATCGTTGTTTGACTCAGTAATATCATTCTATTAATAGTAAGCTTAGTCTTGTGACAAAAATGATAATCGGTCATTATAGCCATATTATGACATTATAGATATCATAGTACATTGGATACTTAAATACTTTTTTACTTTTACTCAAACGAAAGTTTAAAGGGAGCATTTTCACTTTTACTGGGGTAAAATTCTACCTAGTGAATCTCTACTTTAAATCAAGTACATGGTTGTGTATTTTGTCCTCCACTGTTAGCAAGAACATCTGTTTGTTATAGTTACGTGTATTCGTACCTTTGGAAATATATTGTAATTTAGGCCTGAAAGACAGACAGACAGACAGACAGTCAAGTCAAGGCATGTTTATTTCTATAGCAGTCAGACAGACAGACAGACAGACAGACAGACAGACAGACTGATAGACTGATAGACAGATAGATAGATAGATAGATAGATAGATAGATAGATAGATAGATAGATAGATAGATAGATAGATAGATAGATAGATAGATAGATAGATAGATTCCTTTAATAAATTCAAATATTACAGCAGCACAAACATTTAAAAAAATCTAATGTATATAGGTTATAAAGATTTCTAGCTGCCCCAGTCCAGTACACCATACAAAAACATCCCTAGCAGGTTCACAGCACTCCACATTTTCCAACAGTTTCTTGGTGTTTATTTCTGTGTTCTCTGCCAGAGGAGATTCCATCCAGGTTTCAAATATGTTGTCAACCTGAACACAGTGTCTTTGTGCATCAGTCTACTTTCTCTACACAGAAAAACTTTTTCACACACACACACACACACACACACACACACACACACACACACACACACACACACACACACACACACACACAAACACATCTTACCTGCTTTATCATGGTATTGACAGTTTTCTGTCTCACCACTAACAGCCACTGCACTTAATTCCTGAGAATAAGTAAGATGGTAGTGATATCTGGGGGAATGAGATGGCAACGTAGGTGAACGTTGTAAAAAAATGGCTGCAACAAAACAATTTATTTCTTTGTTGATTTGAATTTGAATATATGACACTGCTTAAACTGTGTTTTACCGAATTGATGTATTTCAGTGTACAAAAAGAATGCGTCCTTCTTGTATTTCATCTTGTAATCAAATGCTGCTGAGCCTCCAGACTGACCTCAAACAATTGCCAGCAGGGTGATATTTAGAAAGAATATCCCACTTCATGTTTATTTGCCAATATTTTTGTGAATGAGTCACTGCTGCAGTTTTAAAGAGTATCTTCCCCACAAGGCAATCACTTCAGACGGGGTGTGAACATCCACATTTATTTCACTCATTATATTTACTCAGTCCTTGGACACATAATGAAATGTTGCTGAGAAGAAGCAACAGGGTAGACTAGATTTTTCCAAGTGAGTATGTCTGTATTCTGATTGATCTAAACTAAATGTTAATATATGTACTGTTTATGGTTTGGGCATGTTGTCACTTGCTGAACTTGGGGTTGAGAAAATGCCATAAAAATTTTTTCCTACTTCATGTTACAGTCACAACCACATGAGCTGGTCAAAATCCAAAATTTGTCTAATGTAGATGTTCTGACTTTGCAATATCAATCGTGAAATATAAATTTTATAATCAGATCCTGTGCAACCCCTCAAATCAGAACCTCCGCGCAATTTAGGTACAAAGTGGAGAAAAAGCATATATGCCTTTTGTTTGCAGAAATCTAGCAAGCTGGCTATTATAAGTCCCTCTTCAAAACAGTAAACTGTACAGTCAGTGTTTAGATTTAAACAAAGAAGTATGTATGTCTGTATTTTGATTGATCTCAACGAAATGTTAATATACAGGTCGTCCCCGACTTACGATGGAGATGCGTTCCAGTGACCCCATCGTAACTTGAAAATATCGTAAGTTGAGACATGGCCTAGTGTACTGTGTTTTCACTAGTCCAAGTTACACGTTTCAATTAAACGCACCATATAGAAATAGCAATAGTACAAGTTGTAACGAATCTTGAGACCACAACCCCATGTTCTGGTCAAAATCCAAACTTTGTCCAATCAAACACAGAAGTGAAATTTCCATTGTCCACACTGATACTGTATGCTTATAATGACATGACTACATCTCTTGAAACTGAAGAGAATGACATGCAGAGATTTTGTACATTTTGTATATAAATGAGACACTGATAAATGCCTGAAAAAAAGCATTTTTGCTTGTTTTGTGTAAAATAGACATTAATTTATAAGAAATGATTGCTCTTCAGTATGCTACTCAGCACTAATCAGTCTAAACTTTGAGATTACTGTGTGACAATAATAAAAAAAAAAATATATATATATATATATATATATATATATATATATATAAAGACATTCCCAAGCAGGTTTGCCAAACTCTTTTTTCACCGTCTCCTTGTGAAAATGTATGTAGGTGTATTTGCTTAATGAATAATTGCACATCACATTAGCGCCACCCACACTGAATCGTCTCTCGGTGCGACTCGTGGGCGGTTATTGCACCGGCTACTGACAACCTTTCTGTCACCGAGACAAAGTTGTTATGAGAAGAGCTAAAAAAAATTCATCCTAATCCCAAAATACTCAAAGGGTTAAACGAGGAACACTAAGATGAGTCAGCCGAGCTGCACTGCAGACCGACCGCAGGCCTCCGTATCCAGATCTATAACACCAATAGCATTGATATGGGTCTAGAATTTCTGTGAAATTTAGAACTGAAGGACTACAGACTGCATACTGTGAAGTAGCCTGATCCATACATGTCCCCTGTGGTGCTACAATAAATGCCTGAATAATTCTTTCGAGCAGCTAGGCTGTCTGTTATACACATTTAAGGTAATGTACATTTTGATTCTCCATCCTATAAAACAGAACATTTTATTGTGTTCGATGAGGTCCTCAATTTGTTTCTAAATTTGTTCTCATAGTGCACCGTTATGTTTTTTTAGTCCACCTGACAAACTGAAATCAAAGTATATTTACAGTATATTCACAAATTTTGCCTAGTATGATGAGTCACATTTTCACGTGGATGGCGTGTGTCATTTACCTGTAAAACACTTGGCACCAGGATGCACTATGGGAAGAAGGCAAGCCGGCAGAGGCAGTGTAATGCTTTGGGCAATGTTCTGCTGGGAAACCTTGGGTCCAGCCATCCATGTGGATGTTACTTTGACGTACCACCTACCTAAGCCATTTTCCTTTCAGCATTATAATGTACCCTACCAGCACAACAATGAGTTTAAGGTGTTGACCTGGCCTCTAAATTCCCCAGATCTCAATCCAATCGAGCATCTGTGGAGTGTGTTGGACAAGCAAATCCGATCCATTGAGGCCCTACCTTACAACTTACAGGAGACACCATCTGACTTGCTGGATCTTGAGAGGTTCTGCAAAGAAGAATGGGAGAAACTGCACAAAAATAGGTGTGACAAGCTTGTAGCATCATTCTCAAAAGGATTTGAGGATGTAATTGGTGCCAAAGTTGCTTCAACAAAGTATTGAGCAAAGGCTGTGAATACTTATGTACATGCGATTTAATGTATTTTGTGAATACTATAATATATATTTATATCTAAATTTGAACTTTCAAACATTTTGCCCATCATATGCAGCCATTTTTTCCTAAATATCCAGAACACAAATCGCATTCTACAGCTCTGTCCTTTGGCTCAGTTTGAGCTTCAGGGCTCAGGGCTGAGAGTGAAAGAAGGTCCAAACCACTATTTACAAAATTGGTGAGCAGAATAGCATCTCAGAAAGCACAACAAGGCAAACCTTAATGCTCTGCAATGACAAAAGATTACACCATTTTTCCGTGAGTCAAGAACAAATATCCGAGGCTAGCAATATCAAATATTTGGACAATTTTCCTATCTTCAGCTGTCCAGGTAAGCCTGTGCCCCGGTAGCCTCCTGTTCTTAGTTGAAAGACATGAAATGTCTTGATGTGGTTTTCAACTGTTGTTGCCTCAGATTATCCTGACATGCTTTTTGCCAGCCTGAACCAGTCTGGCAGTTCTCCTGACTCCTCTGTCATAATTCTGTGTAATCTCTAGAGACTGCTGTACATGAGAACACCTGGAGATCAGCAAGTTTCTGAAACATCCAAACCACCCTGTCTGGTGCCGACAACCATGTCACAAACAAAGTCACTAAGATCACACCTCCTTTCCCATTCTGATGTTTCAAATAAACATTAACTAAAAAGCCCTTGACCTGCATCCGCATGGGTTAATGCATTGCATAGCTGCTGCCACATGACTGGTTAATTAGATCAACAAATGAATGAGCAGGTGCACTAGAACATTCTTCCGTGTGGCTAATATCCTGTTCAATATGCATTTGTCACCTTTGCTAATGTAATGATGGACTGACAGAACTCTACTAATGTCAACACCTTCTACGGTGATTCATCAAATAAGCGCATGAATACTGCTTTTTTCGCGTTCTGTCTTCATGTCACTCAAACACTTACAATAGGGGCTTTTCCAAGTACAGCAGTTTGGTGTTCTCCAGATATCACAAAGCACCTAGAGCTTTTCTCGCCTTCACACCTTCCACTCTGTGACTGCACTGCCGCACTTAATATATGATACACTGTTACATAAGCTCCTGCTTAGTGTGTCTGTCAAAGAAAAGAGGGAGGAAAAAAAGCCTGAATGCTATGGCTTACAATATCTTTTTTTTTTTACCATTTATTCAAAGAATCATTATCTTTTTTGTTTCTATCAACTAAATTTTACAGATGTACACAGATTAGGTATAACATTATGACTAGTGAAGTGATCTTTTCATTATGGCACCTGTTAGTGGGTGGATATATTTATTAGGCAGCAAGTGAACATTTTGTCCTCAAAATTGACGTGTAAGCAGAAAAAATGGGCAAGCGTAAGGATTTGAGCGAGTTTGACAAGGGCTAAATTGTGATGCTAAACGACTGGGTCAGAGCATCTCCAAAACTGCAGCACTTGTGGGCTGTTCCCATTCTGCAGTGGTCAGTATATATATCAAAAGAGCTGCAAGGAAGGAACAGTGGTGAACCAGCGCCAGGTTTATTGGTGTCCAAGGTTTACTGATGCATATGGGAAGCGAAGGCTGGCCCGTGTGATCCGATCCAACAGTTGAGCTGCTGTAGCTCAAATTGCTGAAGAGGTTAATGCTGTTGATGCTCGAAAGGTCAGGACAGTTTTGGCACCAAAAGGGGGACCAACACAATATTAGGCAGGTGGTCATTATGTTATGCCTGATCATGGCCATAAAGTAATACCTGATCATTGTATATGTACAATTTAAGGATATGCGTTTAACACCAATATGGTCCTAAAACACTAGAACTAGTGTCAAAGGGTCCAGGCATAAATGTACCTCTAATGTAAAAACAATCCCTGTATGTCACTTATAGATTCAAAACTGCATCCGAACGACATCTTTATTAAAAAACAAATGGAAGCATTTCATTCAACTGCGTTAAAATCGATGGCACCGCCTTTTTCTGAGTGCCGGTCTAATTTGACAGCGCGCATCAGGGCCGCTTGTTAAAATGCAGCTGATGGATCAGTTATGCGGTTTTAATGGCGCCGCTGTCACAATGCCAGGCGGGGGCATGCCGCCGCCTGCATTAGCACTCTCCTCTGATTAGACCAAGAGAGCTACCAGGCCAAAACACGGCACGATTGGCAGTGCTGGCGTGCAATCTTTCAAAAACAGGAGGCTTGGAAAGAGAGCAACACAAGTTCGACTTGGAACCAGATTTTGGTACAAACGCCAAAAAAAATCACAGTTATGAGTGCAATCATTATGTTTCATTTCGCCACGAATATAACACCACTGGATGAAGGTAAAAGGGAGGAGTTAACAAGGGGCCAATGAAGCCATGCAAATCATAGTTGCAACCACATGTTCACTCTGTTACAGCGCCCTCTCTGTTAGTTTTCTCTCACGTACGCCCTTTATTATGTCCAGCTACATCCTGTACAGCCGCTAGGCAATTTACTTGTGAATAAAAAGTTAAAGCTGAAAAGTGGAAGATAAGCAGGTCGGACCACTTGAAATATCTCACCGATCTCGCACACTTTAGGCTGTTTTACTAAAAAAATGGTATGCAATTGGTATTCAGGTTTTAAAATCATCTTTATACTTCAGTGCTGCTCTACGGTTAAGTCACATTTATAAAGAAATTGGGATGCGACATCAATTTAAACAAGAAAGTGTATTGTGTGATGTGTGTTAAGATAATAGTCTGCCCTTACTACATGAGTTGACCTTAAAATGGTTGCTTAAAATGGTTGCTTTTTAAAACAATATTTGTAAAATAACAATTATTTGTAAAGCACTTTTAACAATGGACATTGCTATAAAGCATCTTTACAGTCATTAATAGATTAGGAATATCCCTAATGTGTAGAACAGAAGCAATGGTGGCAAAAACACTATCTGAGATTATATGAGGAAGAACAGAGAACCAGACTCAAAAGGGAACCCATCCGCAAACCATGTATTTGAGTTGAAGTAGAGATACACTCGTTAAAATATCACTCCAGTTAAAGTAAAAGTGCTCCCTTTAAACTTTCACTTGAGTAAAAGTACAAAAGTACTTAAGTATCCAATGTACAATGGTTTATTATGGCTATAATGTTCCGATTATCATTTGTCACAAGACTTGTTTGCCTAATCAACTCAGTTTATGTGAAAAGACTCTAATGTGACTCTGAGCACACTAATTAATTAATAGAATGATATTAATGAGTCAAACACTGATTGATTTCTATTAAAATTATTATGAGCCCAAAACCTTCTTTTCAACTACTAAACAAATAAAAATAGTTCAAATAAGGCGACAGGTGTTGTGGTGAGTTTTGAATCAGGAGTTTCCTCCATCATTTCTTCCTCTCAAAATGTTCCGCTTGCTGCTGAACTGATGAACTAAACAGAGTCCCGCAAACAAAGATAATCCAAACCACTAACGTACGTAGCTTGGGTAGTCCGACTATGTTCCTCAGCCTAAACTGTAGAACGGACAATAAGCTGGTGGGGGGACGGAGGTTATGTAGCGTGGAGGCTGATGAGTGCCAGGTGTAGATGATTAGTAGGTAGGAGAGCTGCTTGGAGTGATAGGTGAAGGTGTGGCTGGTGAATCCTTGACAACTGTTCACCACTGGCATGACATATCTATTGATTATAGTTTCATCATTATCATCTGTTCACCAATGAAACTTTGAGTGCAAAAGACTAAAACATTTAAGCAGAGCTGTTCATGTGAACAGTCTAAATCCATCTTTAAGGTTTTTGAATGGAACCAGCCACAGTAGTTTCATGTATCTTTAGGCTGTTCATGTAAAAACATCCTCAGCCACAGCAAGTGTTTTTCAACTGATGAGATAAGACAGAAACTGAGTGTCAGGATGGAACATGCAGAGCAGAAGTGGACAGGATCCCTGGGATCTCAGGATATATCACATAACTACACAGAAAATTTGATTTTTTGAAAAAGTATGTGAGGTAGGACACCTGTGTCAAAGCAGCATGTGTTTTACAGGGGAATCATCAGACACTCTTTTGATTACCACCTCATTCCAATACTTTTATAAATTGTATGGACAAAAGTTTGTGGACACCTGACCGTATGATTTGTATGCACTTTTTAAACATCCCGTTCCACATTTAGTTTCTATTTGCTGTTAAGATAACGTCCACTCTCCTTGGAAGGTTCAGAAGCTCCACTAGATTTTGGAGTGTGCTTGAGGTGATTTGTGCTCATTCAGACATAAGGGTGTTAGTAAACTCAGGTACTGATGTAGGTGATGTAGGTGAGGAGGTCTGGGGTGCAGTCAGTGGTCACATTCATCCCAAAGATGTTCGAAAGATTTGAGATCAGAGCTCTATAGCAAGAGATCTTCCACTCCAAGCCAAAAGCATCCTATACAATTGTTTGCTTTCAAAATTGTGGTAACAGTTTGTGGAATACCCACAAATGGCTGGAAAATTCAGGTGTCCCAATACTTTTGTTCATATAGTGTATAAACAAAGTTAAGCTATGAAGAGATACAGAGGAAATGACTAAATAATGGACAGTGTGAGTGACCATCTATTAAAAGTTTTTAAAATCTTTATTCTTATCATTATTATGTCAAATAAAATCATGGAAAAATCAAAATGTTCTTCCTCCTGTTCTTCCTAAACATTCCATTCCTTTAAGTGTTTTGATTTTTCTGCACTAGTCATTCTCTATTCTCCTGTCAATGACAGGGCAAAGCATGATGAATCACTAATCATCAGCACTACATCAGTGCAGAATCCCCAGCAGTCCTCCTCCAGCATGCAGTGAACCCATGGGGCTGCGACTGACTCAGAAAGGTGAGACAGGCCAGACACACGAGTCTACAAACGTACGTGAGCGGAATAGACAAGATGTTATTTTGCTAATATACATGAATCTGGGCTGAGTTTCAAGCCCTGGTGTTTCACTTTGGTAAAATGAATGATGCAATCATGCATTAAAACTAAAAAAAAAATTGACAAATGTTACATTTTAAAGAACAATGTACGAAATCCATGTATAAAATCTGGGGAACTAAATATCTGATTAACAAAGTTTAGTTAAATTCTGTTTGCTTGTGTTCCTTTCGGTTTCTTTTTTGGACCTTCATTACATGACTTATTACCTCGTTCCCATACCTCATTTTCCTAATCATACACACACAAATCCCAAGTTCACTACATATACCTCTGCTCATTGCAATACATTCTTGTATTAAGTGTCAAGTGACAATACCAAACATTTATTTTTGTGTGTATGCTATTATAGTTTTGACCTTGAGTTATTGAGTTTGCTTTGCCACGTTTTGAGTTTGTTGAACACCTGAACTTTCCGTTCCTTTGACATTGACTACGTCATTACGTTTGGATTTGTCAGATTTGCCAAGAAACCTGCATTTGCATCCAAACCCCCTTTCTTTTACTCATAAAACTTTCTTTCTGCTTCTCCCATTAGGGGTCGCCACAGCAGATCATCCGTATTCATGATCTGCATGTTTGATTTGGCACATGTTTTTACGCTGGATGCCCTTCCTAACACAACCCTCCCCATTTATCTGGGCTTGAGACCGGCACTAAGAGTGCACTGGCTTGTGCAACCCTAATGGCTGGGGTTGGTTTCCTGAACGGAGCAGTGAGAGCAGCGCATCCTAACCACTAGACCACTAGGGAACCTTTCTTTTACACATAGAAATTAGGAATTTGTTCTCTTTCCTGTTTGGGCAGCACTTGTAAAACCTACAGCTGTTCTTGTGGGAAATGGTACCTCAGTGGTTAGTGTGTCAAACCTCTGCTCAGAAGGGCACGAGTTCAAATTCCCGGCAAGCTACCTCAGCTGGCCCTTGAGCGAGACCCTTAACCCTCAACTGCTCATTTGAGAATAATTATTTAAAAAATATATACAAATGTTGTAGCTGTAGGTGCATTTATCCACAGCAATTTAGAAAAGTGCAAGCAAATGATTGTGGACTCAAGTCTTAATGTAGGATGATGTTGAGAGAATGAGAACAGTAGCCTCACTACTTTGAGTAAAGCCTTACAGTCAAACTTGCTTAAATAAATATAGAAATGAATCAACAGCCATTTAAATGTTTTCTTTACTATGTACAGTATGTGTGACAGTACTGTCAGCTTATAATGACAACATTAATATAGAGTCGCACCGAAGTACTATGGAAATGTTTTTGTTTTCTAATTTATTGGCAGATCCACACAGCTACATTCCAAAATCGAGTGGAAAACCATCTCAGAACATTGGAGACTGTTATAATCAAGGGGGAATAATTGCAATAAAGGGAGAACAAGTCATTAATTCAGATGGTTTTAAATAGGATGTAGCAGGTCGTCCCCGAATTCCGATGGAGATGCGTTCAGATAGCACTATCGTAACATGAAAATATCGTCGAGACATGGCCTAAACCAGCAGTCATGAAGAATGGCGCTCGCTATAGGGTAGTATGCTGTAATTTGTTAATCTTTCTTTCTTTTTTTCGGCTTCTCCCGTTAGGGGTCGCCACAGCGGACCATCCGTATGTTTGATTTGGCACATGTTTTTATGCTGGATGCCCTTCCTAACGCAACCCTCCCCATTTATCAGGGCTTAGGACCGGCACTAAGACTGGCTGGGGTTGGTATGCTGTAATGTGTTAATAACTGAACTAATTTCAGTATATAAATAGGCAAAACAGAGCAATTCACAGTACAGTAATAATGTATGTATAACCTTTACAGTATACGTATGTGGCAGCGGGTGCGTGGACGTGCGCCAGTTTCAAAACAACAGAAACACACACAAACAATACGGAAGGCGGAATATACGCACATCCTGGCAGCATCACAACGTATCGTACCGCATCTAAGCTGCAAAACTTGAAAGAATATTCGCACAATTGTGGCTTATTGCTATTGTCTATATCTACACACTGTAAATACTAGACAAACTTTTGTGGGCAACTGATCATAAGATTCATATTTGCATTCTTAACATCCACATTTAGTCCCCATTCGCTGTTATAATATCCTCCACTCTTCTGGGAAGATGTTCCACTAGATTTTGGGGTGTGCTTGTGGAATTTTGTGCTCATTCAGCTAACGGTGTTAGTAACGTTAGGTTACTCATATAGGGTGAGGATATCTTGAACAGGCCCAAAGGTGTTCAAGCGTCAAGATCTTCCACTGCAACCGATATAAATCATATCTTCATGTGGCTGGTTTTAGGGAATTTTCATGCTGGAACAGGTCTGTGTCTCCCAGTTCAAATGAAGGGAGGATTTACTGCTACCAAAGACATCCAAAATCTGGTGTCACATTGTTTGTCCATATCGTTTATTTTAGATTCGGGTTTCCACATACTTTTGGCCACACTGGGCATCTTCCTGTAAAAACTCAAAAACTACTAACAAACTATAAATACAGAACATGCTAAATGATTGCATTCGTTGGCATTCACTGTTAACTTTTAAACCGCTTGAAGAGGATATTTTGCATCTTATGAAAAGGTTCATGAAGTGCTAAAATGATCCCGAATCAAAGCACTGAAGCAGAGGTAGGCAGGAGAGGAAATGCATTAGAGTCACTTAATTTTAGACTATTCAAGCGTCACAACCAGTCACCTGGATAGACGCACACACACGTACACACCAGCCCCCGGGAGACCTCGTGACAAACACACACACTCGCACATGCGGCCCACGCAATGGAAAGATGTGAGCATGCTTACCAATGGTGTAGCCTCTCTTCAGCTCGCTGCATCGTGGAACCCGCCTCTGGGAATTTGTTGTGTTGTTTTCTTGCACCTCGATTGTGGTCGTTTTGGCAACCGGTGATGAGGACCTGTTTATGGACAGACTCGGGATGAAACTGGAGAAGCCTTGAGAGGCCACGTCCACTGACTGGGACTTCTTCTTTAGTCTGTTTGAAGAAAAAAAAAGCAGAGACGTGGATTTATAAGCTCGCAAAATACAAAGCACCAAGCATAAGGTTTCGATTTATTCATGTCATGGTGAAAGCTTTCCTTGGAGGTCATTAAAACCGCAAAACCAAATTTAACTCCATATCACCGGCCACGGGTTTGGTTTTTGCTCAACTACATTCCGCCAAAAAAACAATTCCTTTCTATTTATGAGTGAATAAAAACTAGTCAAGAACCCAGCAAGCCACCGCTCTGTTTTGAACTTGTTTTGAGGGCCGCTTGGTGGTATCTACTTAGCACAAACATACAGTTCAACAGCAAGCAAAACATTGTGTGGGAAATAAATGATTGAAGAAACCCTGACTATAACTATAACACCTGTGGCCTTATTTGAACGATAAAGTAGTTGATTTTGAATTAGTTGAAAAGAAGGTTTTGGTCTTATAGTCATTTTAATAAATATCAATCAGTGTTTGTCTCATTAATATCATTCTATTAATAGATTGGTGTTTTAAGAGTAAGTCTTTTTACATAGATTGAGTTGATTTAGCAAAGGGTCTTGTGACAAAAAATTATAATAGGAACATAAAGTACTTTTACTCTTTTACTTTTACCAACTGTATCTCTACTTTTAATGAAGTACATGGATTGTGTACCACTGATTGCTCCTTACTGAGTGCTGGGAAACAAGGATAAGGTCATTTTTGCAGCTGAACAGTTTAAAAAGACAAAGGAGACAGCTTTTGCTATGTAGCATCCTTTTCTAAACAATACACAGAACACAAAAGTTTTAAAGTAAGACCTTCTATTCTCAAAGCCTGACTATTTCTGAGTTATACCTGTGTTTCTGTTACGGCGTGTTTATTCTGCTGCCCTCCTCCCCTTCCATTCAATCATTAACCTTATCACGGCCTCGGTTTAATCCGGCGACAAAGAACGGCGGTAGGTGACATTCTGCACCAGACAGCACTATCATTTGCATGGACGAGGACGGTCTGTTTCATCGTTGTTTATGAGGACGGACAGACGGGTGTGCGCTCACTCCGAAAGATATCGCCTAATGCATCCGTCTCTACGCTCTGTAAATCAACAGAGGAGCCAGAATCCGTGCTGGAGTGGTGAGGAGAATGTCGAGGTCCACGTGTAAGCGGGTCACTGGCTGCACTGAGTGACACCGCATCAGATACATACCATTTGCAAAAGGAAACCGTTAGCAACGGAGGAGATAGCGGAGCAGGCAGGGTACACAAAGATCAAGTTTATTACAGCGTCATGTGAGCTTTTTAGGACAGCAATTACAAACGCATAGATAAAAACGGGCAGGTGTGTGCGTAAACTCGGATCTTCTTATACACAGCACAGTCTGGGAATAATCTGTTATAAAACAAATAATTCGAATAAAAATAATAATAATGTATAAAATAATTTTTATTTATAATGTTACTGTCATATTATTATTAATGACTACTGTAATAATATTATTACTAATATAATTAACATTATTCATTATTATAATTAGGCCTTCTCCTTTTATATTAATAATAATAATATTATTATTAATATTTTATATTGCACACATACAAAATTAAAATTTAGTATTTAGTATTGTGTACATTTTGGTCATTTTCGATTTTTATTTTATCCAATCTGTGATCTTTTACACCACTTGTCTCATAAAAAATGTACTGTATTTACATTCCTGAAAGCACATCTGTATGTTTAGTCCCTGTTCACATAATGCTGTTTATACAGTATATTAGGATTATATTTGCAGTATAAAATAATGATTAATTATTAATTACTGTTTTAATATTTCAAGGTTTTTCAGGAAGCAGTAATTTATGTTCTCAGACCTTGAGTTAAATGCAGGTAGACTATATACTGTACATGTTATCAGCTATATTAAAACTCATTGCTCTTTAAAGATGAAAAAAATAATTCTTATGAGGATTTGTAGCTGCTCATTAATTTTCAATTACGTTTTTTTTTTATTATTACTGAGATCAGGACTAAAATTCATCATGCTTATTTCAAAATAGTACTAAAAGTGATGCAGCTTTGGTCCTACAATAAAAGTAGTCCCCGACTTACGATGGAGATGCTTTCTGATGACTCCTTGGTATATTGAAAAGTCGAGACATGGCCTAGCTTATCCAGGAGTCATTAGTATGGGGTAGTATTCTGTAATTTTTAAAAAATTCAACAAATGACAGTACATAATTTAGCAAAACAAAGCCATTTACAGCACCGTAATGTATAAACTTTACTGTATATTTTCAACAAGTGCATGGACGAACATCACTTCATGAGTGGAGGGGGGAGCCGGACACGTTCTGTTTCACTGTCACCAAAAACACACACACAAACAAATATTGCGCTTTAACACAGAGACAACTAAACTGGATCACTGACTACAACGCGGGAAAATGAAATATTAAAAAAAAAAAATTCGGAATGCCATCAAAAAATCAGAATTCGGAGACCATCTGTATTCAAAATTCAATAAGTCAAGTGATTTAACAAGATTTACTAGATGACTAATGTTTTTGGATCTAACCCCTGATAAGTTTCCTTTTAATGCCCAGTGTGGTTCTTTTGGGCATAACTTGGTTGACCAAAGTTGTTCTGTCAAGCTACAGCAGCCTTTCGAATCCGGATTGCAGCCTTTAAACATGGCAACCACAAACTCTATATTCCATCCACTCCAGCGATTCCATCCACCAAGATACACACCATTAAAACACATACATATGCTCACACTATAAAGAGACCAGGCTCAATAATTCTTTGCGACGTATTCCCTCAGTTCTTGTTTTTGGAATACTAGAAATACAGAGTCTGCTTGTGATCATCTTTTGTGGTTTCGGATTTTGTGTTCCAAAAGTGTTTCAGACAAAGCCTAGTGCTTTGTCTGGTCTGATTTTTGACTTTGATTCCACCTCACGTTTTGCTTCATCACATGATCACTGTCTGTTTCTGATTACATTTTTGTGAGCTCCATCTTCAGTGAATTTCAACTCTGATTCGACTCCACTGCGTACCAACTGAACGAAAGGCTCTATTTTGTGATTTCTACTCACAGTTGGCCAATATTTCTACGCTTCTTTCCATCGCTGTATTTCTGACCAATAATGAACGTCTCTTAGTCAATGTTGTTTTTATTTAGTCCTCATTTTTGGCTCTGTCTCCTCGCTTCAGATCAGAAGTATCATGACAGAACTTCATACTCTGGAACCAGCTTTCTAACTAATCTGGATATACAGAAATATTGTACAGGTAGACCCCTATTTACGTACAGTAGATAGGGACTGAAAAACCCATCAGGTCGCAAGTCGAGAAGAGTGACTACTCTATGATGCGTTCCGACGTTAAATAAAGCAGCAAAGAGTAAAATCATTTCACAAAATACCAGAACGCACAAAATCACTCTGAACACATCTGAACTATGCGAGGGCACGCCAACTAGAGCATCTCTGATACCCAAAATGCATGCCTGCCAGACATACTTCTTCCCCACACTGTTTTCGGCGTTGTCAAATCTACTTACTGCGCGAGAATTTTGAACATTTTCATGGAAAAATTTTGAATTTTTTCTTCGTTTTTTTTTATTTTAAAAGTCTGAGGTGATTGTCGTATCTCCGAAATGTTATAAGTCGAGTGGTTGTAGGTCGGGGTCTGACTGTACTAGGATGACTAAAATGCTTACAAATGAGGGATGTTAAATGTAAATCCGGCATGAACATTAGCTGTAAGTGAGGGCAAGTTACACAATGCAACATCTCCGATTTCTACCTAATCAGCAGTCCTGTCCAAGCGACGCTGCTCATGTCTGGAAAGAAAATCCATAAGGCACCTCGCTAAATGGACTCCACTTAGTGTTTAATCCTGTAATAAATTATTCCAGAGCCTGATTTATGTGTTATGAAGTTTGCATTATGCTTCAAATTTAACTAGAGCCATGTACAACCTACTCATCAGTGAGCTAGTACAATATGAATAGATTTGAACATATCAATTTTGCAAAATAGTATGATATCCAACATGCACCGACAAGAGCGTGTGACATGTCAAAACACTCAGCACAGTCAGGGGAGGTGAATGAGTGATGCTCATTAACCAATCAACTTTAATAAAAATGCTTACATTTTGGAAATATGGAAACACTTGTGGACAGTCGCCCCTGGATTCCATATTGATGCCATACGATGTAACCAACGGAATACGGGAAATAGTAAAACTCTCGCAACACGGACATGTGACATCAAAATGCACAGCACAGTGAGGTCAGATGATTGCACAGACATCCTTCAGACATTTTTTGTATTGTAAAATATCTCTTGGTTTTCTTCGTTCTTACTTCCTTATGACCCCTGCTATGAGTGACTAGGTGCTAATCCCAAATCCAGTGCCTTAACCCCTGAGCTACCACCTTCCACCATCTTTGTTCATCTTTCAATAACAACAGATCCTACATGACATATTTACCAGTTGTTCGATTTGCAGCAAAGGTTCCCTGGTGGTCTAGTGGTAAGGATGCGGCGCTCTCACCGCTGCGGCCTGGGTTCGATCCCTGGGCAGGGAACCAACTCCAGCCATTAGGGTTGCACAAGACTTAGTGCCGGTCCCAAGCCCGGATAAATGGGGAGGGTTGCTTTAGGAAGGGCATTCAGCGTAAAAACATTTGCCAAATCAAACATGCGGATGATCCCTGTGGCGACCCCTAATGGGAGAAGCCGAAAGAAAGATAGATTGGGAGCACGGATACAGCTATAGTTAGCATGCATCCTTATACCTTCAATTGAAAGTACATAATTAAAGACACGTAACAACTTTGTATTTTCACTTGAATCATTGATGTATGTTAATAAGTGGTGCTTTGGAGAGATGCAAGTAAAACATGAATTCATGGGACCATTATTGCTCTTTATTTTTGCTATTATAACACTGCTATTATACCCAGTTATTATACTACATATTTCTATTCCCTGCCGAATTATTAGATTTAGTAAATGGTAGGTAGTTCGGTGATTACTAAAGGCTATTTCTACAGTGGAATAGGGAATTGATGAGTGCCCGCAGTCTCAGGGATTTAAAAAATTACAGCCAGTTAACAATTTTTAACTTACATTTGGACAAACTAATCTCTCAAGCAAGTTAAATCTCTTGAAAATAGTGAACACATTAATGCAATTATCACGCAATTAACTCAACCACTTCTGCTTCAGTGGCTTCAATCTACGGCAGAGCACCAAAGAGTTCATGCAGCTTCATGGTTTTATATCAGAAACCTGCAGGTTTTGAAATCACCAGACTTCCCAATGCATTCCATTGCACCCTTGAATAAGGTCTCTCCCTGAGGTATAAAGAGAAATGGATGTGACAGAAAATATTAAGAGGCTACAAGATATTACAGGCAAAAAAAAATAAAAATACTGAGGGACTTGTAGGAAAAGTGAGTGCCGTATTTCTTCCACTTATAAAGCATGTCTCCTGCATAGCGAAAGAAAGATTCCTGAAGGACTAAAGACTCCAACGCGCTCACATTCATCACCCTCAATCACCCTCTTTCTCTTAAAGCACTGGATTCTCCTGCTGGAACCCAAGTGCTCACTCAGGGCTAAAAAAAGAATGCAGAACGAGTGAAACAATCTTTCCAGCAATTCTTTCCTTCTCAGTGTCAGCCAAAAACACAAAAAAAGAGCTGACAACCGCACGATTTACAGCCACCAGATCTGATGTAGAGGAAGAAGTTCCTTGGCGTAGTTATGCAACAGAGGCGATGATCATCTTCATCACCAGCACTGAGCGTTGATTGTTAATTACAAGTGGAGCTCAGCTGCGGTAACTGAATTTGATGAAACTGTAAATCAATACGGAGCATAATTGTCATGATAATGATGATAATTAATAAAGTGTTTTTATTTCTAAATTATCATCAGTCAATATATTTGTCAGTCATGAAACTGATAATTTATATGAACAGGTCTATATATGCACATGTACACTTACTATGTAAATGACACAGTAAATCATAGTAAATATACAGTAATTGAACAATAAGTAAAGTACAGTAAAGTTACTTTAGCAGTATAAAGTATTGTACATTTTAATTAGGTTACAGAAAATGTACAAATGGACCTGTTAACAAACACCTGTTTAAAAACCGTTTCATGTACATATTCTTTAAATCTGACACTATTGCACTTTTACACATTACAGTCTTTACTGCTGTACTACTGTCATTCTGCTGCTATCAGTCTTGCACCTTACAAATGCCTTAAACTCAGAACTTCAGTATTTTTAAGTCTTACATTACATGTCAATTTATTACAAGTACACTGCTGATACCTCATAAAAAAATCTGTTCTATATTGCACTGAACTGCTGATATTGCACTGATTGCCTTTACAAACTTTCTATACTGCATTGACAATGTAAACAATTGAAGAGAGAGAATCGATTCCTCTGTATGTCTGCACATATGGTCTATTCTTCTACCTCTACCTCTTTCGGCTGCTCCCATTAGGGGTCGCCACAACGGACCATTCTTCTCCATACCCCCCTGTCCTCTACATCTGCCTCTTTCACAACAACTACCTGCATGTCTTCCCTCAGCACATCCATAAACCTCCTCCTTGGTCTTCCTCTTTTTCTCCTTTCTGGTGGCTCCATTATCAGTATTCTCCTACCGATATATCCATAGGAGCAGCCGAAAGAAGAAGAAGAAGGTACGCTTAGTCTGTGTCCTAATGAACTAGTATCAGGATATATTTTTTCAAAGCACACTTCTGTACTGTATGTTGGTGTGGATAAGTGCATTTGCCAAATGGCAAAAATATAAATGCAAATGCAGGACTATGAACAATACTGTATTATACTCTATATCTTTACTGTATTTAACCACACTTTGCTTTACTTAACTTTATCACATGTTCACATGATTACTATATCAGGTGTCACATTTAATACTATATTAGCATATTTGGCTAATTTACTATGACATTCAACTGTACTATATTTAGCTATTTTTTGTATCTATATGTTTTACTATACTTTACAGCATCATGTACATTTACTCTATTTGATTATACTTTACTACATCATGAATCTTTATTATATTTTATAATACTTTACAGCATCTTGAGAACTTTACAATATTAGTATCATGTGCCTTTACAGTATGTTTTACAATACTTCACAGTACCATGTACCTTTACAGTATTTCTCTATTCAGAATCATGTATCTTTACTCTATTTAATTATAATTTACTGTCATGTTTCGCTACCATACTTTACTGTAACTTGATATTTTACAGTTTTAACCAAAACCTTTCAGTATACTGAAACTTTCACTATTTAACTATATTTTACAGTATTATGTAACATAACTCTATTTTTACTCCATATTTAATTATACTTTACTACATCATGTATCTTTATTATATTTTATAATACTTTACAGCATCTTGAGAACTTTACAATATTAGTATCATGCACCTTTACAGTATGTTTTACAATACTTGACAGTACCATGTACCTTTACAGTATTTCTCTATTCAGAAACATGTATCTTTACTCTATTTAATTATAATTTACTGTGTCATGTATCGCTACCATACTTTACTGTAACTTGATATTTTACAGTTTTATACAAAACCTTTCAGTATACTGAAACTTTACACCATTTAACTATATTTTACAGTATTATGTACCTTAACTCTATTTAATTATACTTTACTGCATCATGTATCTTAACCATATTTTACAAAAAAGTACTATAACGAGTTTTTACAGTATTTTACAACATTTTAGAGTATCATGTACAGTTATTTTACAATTTTTTCTTATTAATTTGTATGTATCTTACATGTATTATGTACCTTTACAGAATTGTATATGTATTTTAGGTTTCTTTACTGTTCGTTAGTCCATTGTGTATTATTATATAATCAGTCTTTACTAAAATGACTACTATCCAGTATCATGTATAATGCCTGTAATTGTGTATCATATATTATTGCGATTAAATCAAGCTAATTTAAAATATGACTATCATTGACACATGAGCCAATGAATCAGCATCTTTTCTTATAAAAACTTTGTCTGGTCAAGTATGGAAAAATTATTAGCAAATGCTTGAACATCACTGAATGAAACATAACACATATTGTTTGAAATATTTGTGGATATATGAGCTTTCAGTGAATATGCACTGATGCAGTATTTTTTTATTCCAGTGGGCCTGCTTTAGTACCCTATTTATTATGATACCTGTAAACCTGTCTCATGATTACTTTGTGAAAAAATATGATATACTTGCTAAAAAAACCAACCTTCGTAATGCAAATAATCATTCATGTATATTACTTTTATAACATTTCAGATATTATCGTGATCTTAATACACATTAAATAAGATATGGGGTTACATAAATGTCTCATTTATAAGACTGTCTGAATATAATGATTTTGAAAACTGTCCAATATCACAGAACAGATTCTGCTATCAGTTCAAAAGGATGCCCTTCCTCTCTCCTCATTAATCGGTGCCTGTTAGCACAAACATACAAAAAATATTGGCTAATGATTTTCTTGTGCTCAGCTGCACTGTGTCATTCTCTGAGCAACACTGTGTGTGTGTGTGTGTGTGTGTGTGTGTGTGTGTGTGTGTGTTTATATATATATATATATATATATATATATATATATATATATATATATATATATATACACACACCATACAGTCCCCTGACAATAAATGAAAAATGTAGCACTATCAAGTGAGAAGACCTTCAAGTCCGACATTTACCATACTGGATAAACAGTTCAGTGAGAAGCCAGAGGCGATGTCAGCTACATCTTTTTTCCGCTTGAGTTAGTCTCAGAACTCAGATGCACCACCACATCCTCTCTAAATCTGTTCATCCCTTGACATCTATTCAGCACCACCAGTGGTATGTCCAGTGACCTGGAAGACACACGCCAGGCACAAGAATAGAATCCCAGTTCGAAACATGCAGAAAAACTAGCAGATGAAATGCAGATCATATCTAGCTAGAGCCATGCCGAGATGAAGCTCATTAACTAACTGAAATATATATTAAAAAATCAAGCTCATTAGTTACAGCTCTCAGCTAGTTCAGAGAAAAAGTCAAAGAGAAAGAAGAGAAAGGAAATTTATACTTGTCACATTTACTCTTTTTTATAGCACAGCAAAACTCTATATATCCCATTGATCTTACTAAACTGGGGTCAGAGTTTAGAGTCAGCAAAGGATACCGCACCCCTGGAGCACCGAGGTTTAAGAGTCTTCCTTAAGGGCCCCAAAAATGGGTAGCTTGGCAATACCAGAGGTCGGACCACCAACTTTTAGAATAGGAACCCAGAACCTTTACTACTAAACTAGCAACTAAATATTTGTCACTTTGGATAAAACATTTGCACCCACATTACCGGTGATTCCACCTCAGCCAAAAAGTCTTTATACTTCCAACAGGAACGGATAAACCTGTTTCAAACATTTGACCTTGCTGTAAACTTGATCTTTTGTGGATTTGTTTTTCATGTATTATATTGAATGAAGATCAGTAAAAATCTTCACCCTGAGCAAAAGCCACTAAGTCACTGTAATGTTTTGTCCTTGCAAATAAAATGAAATTCAGTCAGTTTGTTCACACACCTGGTAACAACATGTATAGTTCTAACATATACGGCATTTGGCAAACGCCTTATCCAGAGCGACTTACAACTGAGCAGTTGACAGTTAAAGGCCTTGCTCAAGGGGGCCGAGCTTGGTGATGCTGGGATTTGAACTTGTGAACTTCCGATCCAGAGTCCAACGCCTTCACCGCGGAGCTCCCACCTCCCTACAACATCAAACTGTATCACATGACCAGAAATCTCATTTACTTTAAACGCAGCTACACAAGTGAAGCAAGTGAAAATTAGTGTATAATTACAGTCCATAATACTTCAGTAACTGTTTGTGGTTCTGCCAACTGTTTGTGTTGCTGCTGTGTCAAAATAGCAGTTTTGGCATAGAAATGACTTCAGAATTACTCTAATTTGTTCTTTGTGTTCAATATGTAATAAGCAGCCTTCATTCTGCAGACAGGGCTGAGGAGATGTCAATCATTAGTGTTCGGACCATCTATTACTTTCAGAGAGTGAAGTGAGAACAAGTGGAGAGATAAAGAGAGAGAGAAAGATTGCATGGCTAATCTCCAGCCTCGGCATCAAGAGAAGTAAACAAAAGCAACAGCTGCACTCGCAACGACAATAGCACCACCCGCACCAGCTCCCACCCTATGTGAGCTCTAATTAAAAGAGCGCGTCCCATGACGCCTCAGAACGGAGGAGTGTGTCGAGTGCTTGCTTTGTGTGCTTGCATAAACAGAAATTACCCTACAATTACCAATAAGGCGACATCAATGCAGAAAACAACAACAGCGCTGTAGCCTTGCACATTTTGCTGAGGTCAGAGTCAGAGGTAGTACAAGACAGATGGGTTGTGTGTGTCGGTGATGCTCATATCTATTACTTTCTCACTTTCACGTTCTTTCCGCCAGCATTCACACCCAGAGGGATTTCAGCCACATGTTAAGTCTGTCATGCTAACACTGCGAATCCAGAGAGTGAAGTGAAAGGAGAAAGCAAAGGAGAAAACACCTTGATAAAACCATTGCTGAATATGAACACATACTGCAAAAAAAAAAAAATCTGTTTGCATCTTGTTTTATTTTTCTGTCCACGCAAGAATTAATTTCCCTAATACTGTGTACACCCCTTAACATCTCTGATTCACTGAAGCCGGGACTCCCACGAGACCTCAGATTACGTTAGCCGCCGATCTTTTGTGAGGTGAGACCCCCATGGGATCATGAGATCTAAGGAATGTGGATGTCAGGTCAGAACTTTGTCTTGTTCCTCAGACCATTCCTGAACAATTTTTTGCAGTGTGACAGTGTGCATTAGGGATAGTCACATCAGTGCATTGGTATAAAAGTTGACAATGTGATGCATCGATTTAAAAAAGTGTGCATTGGATACAAGTTGCCATTTGTATCGTGATGCATTTTCTAACATACTTGCATCGGTAAAAAAAAAAACATTTATTTATTTAGAAAGTGGCTAAGAGTTTGTGACCATTCTTTTATATGTAGATTGATTTTTCTCGAGCGCGTTCTCTCAGCACCGCTGCTGCTACATGAATATGACGTATCACAAAGCTACGGAAACCGAGGCGTGTCCTAAGAGTCACATAGAATACAGATTAACATGGCAGAGGTAGAGATGTAACTTCCTGCAGACAGAACTGGAAACGAACATCTGGTTTTATTTTTTGCACTATAAAGTCATGTTTGTGACAGAAGTCAGAAGGCACTTAAGTAAATTGACGATTTGCTGTCTGTAAGAACCGAAGAAATAAAATGGAACTATGTGTCTGTACCATATTGATTTGCACGGCATCATATTTCTTCATGGTATCATATTGCATTGAATCGCATTGTGTTGAATCAAATCTAAATCGTATCCCACTGCATCGCAATAGAATCGCATCGGCCTCAGTTATAGAGATTAACATCCCTAGTGTGCATTATTCAGCTAAAACACACAACAAGCATTAGGGAATACGGTCTGGGTTTACTTGCTGTGAGACAATGTTTAGGCATGTGGTATGTCTGCTGCCTTGCCTCCTTCCCATAGAGAATCCTGGAGCCTGGTCTTCCCCAATTAAACATGATGTTAAAGAAACGCCATTCATCAGACCGTTGTCCAGTTCTGATGCACACATGCTCACTGTAGGTGAGTTTGATGATGGACAGGAGTCAGCATAGGCATTCTTACTGATCGGACCCCTTTCTAGCAATATGTATAGTAAGATACACACCATTTATCACATTTATATGACATGACTGTCATGTCACCTACTCACTCACTCCAGTCAATGAAGAGGAAAGAGAAGGTGAAGCAGGAAATTAATTAAAGTAAGTCTACCCTGTAAGACATACAGAATCTTTCTTACTCACACATCCTGTGTGCTCTGCATGGACTGGCAATGGCAGCTTAAACAATAGGGAACCAGGTTCAAAGCCAAAACACTTTGCAGTTCCTACTATTCATCATTCAGGCTATCATTCATATCATCAGCAAAGCTTTATGCTTTCCAGAGATCCTTTTCCAGCTTAACCTTCATCACACCGTGACTACTGGGCCTCGTGATGATAATGAAGTTGATGGTACATTCTTCGTAAAGAACTTTTGCATTTACAGTATTTACATGAAACCAAAACGCCGTTAAGAAACGCATAGAACAGCAACGCAGTTAACGCTGTCGAGTTTTATTTTATTTGCACACATGGATTTAGCATCCTTTGTCTAATGTTTCATATAAATTACTTATATGAAAGCAAATCAAAATAAATCCATCTATTACAAAAAAAGAGATTTATTCAAAAATAATGGCACCCTGATGTGGCGCAGTGGCTGAGCTGCATTAGTGGAAGATTTAGAACATAAAGCACTGTTTTACCTTTATTTAAAAGCTTTTTTATAAAAATGTTATTGATGATTGATTAAAAAAAAAACCTAATTGTTTTTACATGTTCTACTCAGTGCTTGTGCCTTGGGCAAACCTAATCTTTTGTGTCTTGTCCTCCCCAGCATTTGAGTTTGCTTCTCACCTTTATATTTGTCTTATTATTGATGAAAGATTTGAAATGAGAGAAATTGCATTTACAGGTCACCACACCAGACTCCCTGCTGATAAACCACCAAGAAAACACATTTATCCATTTTTTAATAGATATAAAAAATTGCTCGGGCTCTCTTCATTCAGCCGTTATGTAACTGATTAGGTTTTGACGTCAGTGCCATGGCACTGCTGCCTTCCATCAGTGGCAAGTGGGAGAGTAATGAAACCCTTGAGTACCATTCCCCGGACTAGAGGCAAGACAACACGATCGAACAGAGAGGCAACAAGAGACCCTGCTATTTCATTGTGGATGTTTTTATCTCCTCTGTGTCCTTGCTGTTTAAGACACAGCTCTAAGAAGAGAATTATGAGATGTTAGGCTTGTCTGAATGGGGTTTGGAGTCCTTCAAAATTTCTTATGGCCTAATCAAGGGGGGATAGTGGGAATCTAATATAGGCTGTTCAGTATTTATGATTGGAGTTAGATGACGGTTGGAGAGCTCTTTATGAGTGTAAATTGTATTCCTTTAAATCAATACAGAGCGGAAATAAAGAGATGGAGAACTAGGATCACTGTGATATCTATTACATTATCCGGATTCTCAAAAATAAAATCAAGTATTAACATCTCACCGTTTGCTATTTTTGGAATAATGGTGAAATGAGATATAATAAGAGCTAAGCTCTAAGCTGGTGTTGGATCTATGATGATCTCAAATGTTGAGCTATTTAATGAGTTGCTCAGTAGCTTCTGGTTCCATAACCTCAAATGACTCTATAAAACTGTGAAAAGGACATTGCTTATAATCTTACATTCCATTGTTCATGTTAGTTCTCTCTCTCCAGTGTTCTGTATTGTTTTAAAGACTATAATCACACTCTTGATATCACCCGAATGAGGATGGGTTCCCATTTTGAGTGTGGTTCCTCTCAATGTTTATTCCTCATAACATCTAAGGGAGTTTTTCCTTGCCATAGTCGCCATGGCTGCTCATCAGGGATAAATACACATCGTCCACCTTAACTGTTAAATTCTGTAAAGCTGCTTTGAGAGAATCCCGTTGTGAAAAGCGCTATAGAAATAAACTCGACTTGACTTAAGAAACATCAGCTCTGGCTTTGTAGAGCTGTAAATGTTGCGTCAGCTGTACCATATAGACACAAATGAAAAAATCTGATTCTATAAATGAAACTTCCAGCACATTTGAATGGATTATTCCACTGACATGTGGGAGGGTGATAAACTAATGGTGGCCCATCAATGATAATGCAGTGCTCTCTAAATGTCACGCTAGTCATTCTACAGTGAAATGGCATTGCTGAAGGGGACAGCGAGTTATCAAAATCAGAAGACATGTCACTTATGTAGACATGACTGATACATGTACAAAAAGCAACTCAAGCAAATGATTTGAACATTGTGTAGATGAAAGCAGAATATCACTTGTTTCCCTCATATTTTACCTCAAACTGTACACTTAATCTGCAACACATTAGGGTTGATACAATAGCGCTGAAATGGGATTAAGGGATATAATGGACCAGTAATGGCACTATCAGAGATTTTATAACATTATATTTATTTAGACACAAGGTTTGTTGGCTGTGTTTCAAGCGTAAGACCTTAGAAACACAGACTTCTCAAAATGCAGGTAATAAATTCTGCCAAATCTGAAGTTATTAAATGTATACTTTTTGATGTAGAAACTTTTATAGCTTTGTTTAATCAAACATTTTTTAAAGTTTCATCAAATGCTTGCTAATACATCATATGGACAAAATTCAATACACCTGACTTTTACACCCATATGTGTGTTTTTCCCCAAACTATTTCCACATACACTGACCAGGCATAACTTAATAGCCACCGATTAGACATAACATTATGACCACCTGCCTAACATTGTGTTGGACCCCCTTTTGCTGCCCTGCCAAAACATTCCCGACCCGTCAAGAATTAACAGCATGAACTTCTTCAGCAATGTGAGCTACAGGAGCTCGTCTGTTGGATTGGACCACACGAACCAGCCTTCGCTCCCCACGTGCATCAATGATCCTTGGCTGCCCACGACCCTGTTGCCAGTTCACCACTGTTTCATCCTTGGATCGCTTTTGATAGATACTGACCACTGCAGACTGGGAACAGCCCACAAGAGCGGCAGTTTTAGAGATGCTCTGACCCAGTCGTCTAGACATCACAATTTGGTCCTTGTGAAACTCACTCAAATCCATATGTTTGCCCATTTTTTCTTCTTCTAACACATCAACATTGAGGATAAAATGTTCACCCACTAACAGGTGCCATGATAAAGAGATAATCAGTGTTTTTTGATCTGATAATCTGTGTATTTGGAAGCTCACAACAGTATAGAATGCGGTAATATTACATTTTCCCTTCACTGAATTCGGAGACCCAGACCATGTCCAGCATAACAATGCCTCTGTGCACAAAGCCAGCTCCAAGAAGATATGCCTTACATGGGCTGAAGTGGAAGATCTTGAGTGGCCTGTTACATCAACCCTATTAAACACCTTTGGCATGAACTGGAACTCTGACTGCACTCCAGGCCTCCTCACCTCACCTACATCAGTTCCTGACTTTCCTAACATCCCTGTGGTGAAGAATGGAGGTTATTATAATAACAAATGGGGACTAAATGTGAAATGGTTTATTTAAATATGAGTTATATGTATGTGAGGATGAGGAATATGAGGAATAAAATATATGAGGACTAAAACACAGCGGTGAAAGCTGTAACAGAAGTAATCTGCCCATCATTTATTGTACCACATCATGCGGTTGTTTTTCAGCAGTTTAATAGTCTCACTGTTCACTGTCTTTTAATTGTCATCGCCTTATAATTATATGCTTATGATATGTTTATGGTCTTTATATTTATTTAAAAGTTTGTCTGACCTTGCGTCCTACTTTGCCCTTTAGACCACCTCAAACTGTTTTTTTTACCAGTAATTACAATTATTTCTTGATTCATGAACATGAAGTCAACTAACTGTTATTTCCTGTTATTTTTAATATAATGTAATCTGCCACACAAATCCATGTGACTGAGTTACTATAGAAAATGATTGGTTTATATTAATGCATTGACTATATAACTATCATTTATGCCAGAATTCTTCAGAATAGAGCATTTCTTCCAACTAATGTAAAATAATGGACCGGAAAAACAGACATGCATTCACCGACACAACTCTGCTTATTCTAGTCACTGTTCTTCACATCCGCCATCGCAAATCAAAACAGCCTTCACGTCAAATAATACAAGCTATCCCAAAGCGCATCGGAATCGGATATTTATTTTTTTCCAGTGAGCAGCGAGCCTTTGTTCTCTTCCTAATCCGGCTTTATTGAGGTGTTTTATTCTAGACACAGCTTTGTCTACAGCTGTCATTTCAGCAATACACTTGTTCTATGAGGTTTTTATTTTTATATTTTTCCATGTGCACCGTACACTGCACGGATTCAGCTCGAGCTGTGTTCAAAAGCTCTTTGTGGAAACAATTTTAGGAATCTGGAACTCGATGGGAAACCTATTTCACTCTGAAGCTACAAAAAAGGAATATAAATCTGTATATGGAATATAATGGAAAAACACATGGCAGACATTTTTCATATCATAGCACAGACTGGAGTGTGTTGCATAATCCACATTTTAAAGCTGTATATATTAATGGTTTAACGTTATATTCTGTGCAGTCATTCGTTCACCCACATATCCTTCTCTCTCTCTCTCTCTCTCTCTCTCTCTCTCTCTCTCGCGCTCACTCTCCCGAAAAACATAGCTTGTCAATTTACTGTGACGCCTGTGTACTGTGTAAACTCCTCTCTCCTGAAGACTTTCCTGAGCTGAGAAAAACTTTGCCAAGCACCGAATGTTACAAAGTATTGACACCTGAGACTCCTTCCAAAAGGGTTACATAAACTTCTCCCAACAAATAAACTTTACCATTTCAACAATTATATATTATATTATATTTTATTATTATATTTTCTTTGCTGTTTTTCTAAAAATAAAAAACCCTTTGATCTAACAGTATATGTGAGCATCTGACATACAAGCTTCTATGTATCACTATGTTTGTACACTATATGGACAAAACAACTGACCTTTCCCTGGAAATGTGGTTCTTCTCCAAACCGTTACCACAAAACTGGATGCACACAATTATATCGGACGTCTTTGGATGCAGTATGATAAAATTTTGGGTTCACTTGAACTTGGAAACCCCAATCTGTTCCAGCATGACACTGCCTCTGTGCACAAAGCAAACTCTGCTTTACATGGTTTGGAGAGAAAATTCTTGAGTGGCCTGTTATAGATCTCTGATCTAAACCCTACTGAACACCTTTGGAATAAATTGGAACAGACTGCACCCCAGGTCTCATCATCTCACCTACATCAGTACCTCAGGAACATCATCTCAGAGGAACGGAGGCAATTATAAGTGCAAATTGTGACTAAACGTGGAATATCTTTTTGACCAGTTGTCTGCAAACTTTTGGCAATATAGTGTAAATGCAGCCATTTCATCACAAGTCTCCAGTCACTGTACTATAAAGCCACCAGTCTGCATTTCTTCTTTGGTCAGTCAGTAATGAAAGTGAAATTCACTTATTCATCATTTATTCTTGTCACTGTCGCTCGTGCCACTCAAAGTTACCAGGAAAAGGATGAATGGCCTCTGGTTGCTTGTCATTGCAAGTGCCTGTATGTCTGGACATACTTCATCACATTTTACATTAATATTAAACCTATGCTTCATGTTAAAGCCATTAGTCCACATTTAGATTCCCTGTGCTCTTACGATAACCTCCACTCCTCTGTGAAAATGTTAAACTAGATTTTGGAGTGTGTTTGTGAGGAGGCCTGGGGTGCAGTCAGCGTTCCAGTTCATCATGAAGGTGTTTAATCGGGATAAATTCTTCTGAATTTGGACTCTATAATGTACATAATGTATGTTAATCCGGCTGACTCTGTAACCTCCGAGTTCTGAATTGGGCAGCAGTGACAGTAGCGCTGACAAAAATGTTCATCCTTTATTTCATTCCGATAAAATTGCACAGACATATCGGCCGCTGGACATCACGCAGTCAGCTTTAGTGATTTGGTGACTGCTCGGTTGCTTGAGGGAAACCAAACAGAGCATGTTGATGTTTATAAGACAGCAATGAGAAAAAGAAACTCACAGATGATGCTTTTTATTTTCCCCCAAACATATTAATATGGCAGCAGCGGGGGTTCTTTTAGTCTGATAAGATAGGAAGGATGAGGACACATGTCAGCCTCTGTAAATCTCTTTTATTATGGATGTGACTCTGGGACATATTTCTATTTGGTTGATTACACACACACACACACACACACACACACACACACACACACACACACACACACACACACACAAGCATCAGCAGAATTGCCGTGTCTCAGCGCATTCTGGTTGCTAGCCACTTTCCTGATCTTCTGCGCTCTCATTGGTGGAGAGTCGGGGTGGAGAGAAAATGCAATTGGACGAGGCCTTTGATTAATTTAGCTTGAGGCGCACAAGAGACTGAGTCGCTGCAGAGCAAGAGAGGAGGACAGCAAACACACACTTACATACTGTAGGTATAAAGCATATGTATAAAACTGAAACGCACTTTTCCACAAAACATTCCTCTGAAGCGAATCATCCTCTCAAATCCATCTGCATTACTGTATTGACCTTCAAATCCAGTATCAAATGAAAGATCTCCACCCACGTGCGAGGAAGGGCGTATGAGATTGCAGTTCAATAAAAAAACAGATAATTAACATTGAAAAAGGAAGAGAAACAAAACCAGGTATGATAGAGATGAGCTTGGGATGGACAGGGGGCGTAATTCTTGTACAGTATGTGAAAAAGAAATACTTTCCACTTACTCCCCCTACTGCCTGGGTCTCACAGAAGCCCAAGCACCAGACTCCTGGCCAGAAATGGCTCAACGTCCTAATGTCAAAGTGATCAGGTAGATGCTTAGTTCACTGCATTATTGCACCAACAGACTCCAGCATAACACTATTCTTGTTTTTAAAGCCTATTAATACAGTCTTTGGTGAATGTATTGCAACAGCAAGGCAAACGATTTTACATTGGTGTTTAAACAAAAGATAAAGATAAAGCTTTCAGATTTCATTTAATTTATTTTGCTTATGGGTGGTTTTTAACTAAATACACTGCCTGTCCAAAAAGAAAACCCCACCTGGATTTAACTAAGCAAATGGGTAAGAGCCTCCAATTAGATAATTACTAAATGGATGATTATGTTTCAGCTGGCAACAAGTTATTTAACCCTAACTGATGCATTTAGTAGCTTTTCATTTCTTAAACAACCAAGTCGGAAGACACATCCTGTGGTAATGGAAAAGACAGGGGGGCAGTACAGCATGTGTATTGAAAGCTGATTGATACTAGAAGAGTGCTTTAAGACTGAGATCCTCGTCATTCAGAACTACCTGGTGCTGAGGTCACTAATTAGATTTAGCTATTAGTTTGATTACATTTGCTAAATTTGTTATAATTTGATAATAAATCGACATCTGGCAGTGGTAGCTGAGTGAATAAGATCCTGAAGTTAAATCCCAGCACCACGAATCTGCCATCACTGGGCCCTTGAACTGGTCAATATTAAGAATTATATCATTCTAAGTTGCTCTGCTTGCACATAGCTAGGGCAGAGGTACTGTCAAAGCCAGAACTAATGGTAATACTGGGATTTGTGCCTTTTAAAAAATTTTATGCTTTAAAATTTCATATTATCAACATTAAAATACAGATTCATATCAGACAAACGATATTCTCAAAATATATCCAAAATCCAATCTCAAATACATACGTCTCAAACTGATCTCAAGAATTTAGCTGTTTATCAGATATACTGTAGAACATCCAATAGGAACCCTTGGGATCCTGCATCCTGGTGTGTTCTAATAAGACTTGAGTTAGAAAAGTTCAAACTCATTTCCTATAACATGTAACCTTCAGAATGATTAACTGTAATGAGCTCTGTTGGGTGCAGCTCGCTCTCACTGCAAACCTTCTAAAATTCGTCTGAAGTCTGTCAGATTATCTTTTGCTAAAAATCTCTCATTGCTCATCTTAAAACTAAGTTCTGTATGAATAAATAAAAGGTGCATTATAGCGCATAGCGGAATAGTGCTGATTCATTCCGTATCAGAGGTAAGTCATTAAGGCATAACATTTTCCACTGTGTTGAGGCTGACTAGTGAAATTGATATAACATAATGGACATTCCTGACATGCTATGAGTCGCCCTGATAATCCTGTAATAGTAATTACTTCATTACACACTAAGTTTTGGGCATAAAGTCCAACTGCATAATGACGGGCAGCCAATTAGAATAGAGAAAGAGCAAGAACAAGTGTAACAAAAAAACTGCCAATATACAGTAAGAGAAAAATAAATTGAATAGATAGATAGATAGATAGATAGATAGATAGATAGATAGATAGATAGATAGATAGATAGATAGATAGATAGATAGATAGATATTTTTCTTTGCATATTACAGCATATTAGGAAACTGGGGTCAGAGCACAGAGTCAGTCATGTTATAGCAGCCCTGGAGCAGGGACAGTTAAGGGCCTTGCTCAGGAGCCCACTAGTGGCAGCTTGGTGGTGAGCTGAGGCTCAAACCCCCGACCCTGAGCCTTAACCATTGACGTTCTTCCCTGCCCCAACAATCGGTTTCTATTGTTGAACTTTAATTCGTTCTCGAATTTGTTGGGAAATATTTATTAGCGTAATTCAGCTCTCTGCAGAATTTACCTCATTATCCAGTATTGTTTATTGATTTCTCAGTGCTTCATGAGGAAAAACTATGATGGCATTACTGCGCATGTCCACCGAAAAAATGTCCACAATTGGTTGTAACACATTTTGGTTGTGATATTTATAAATGTCAAATGTCAAAGCAAACCATTAAGGAAAGTGCATAATTAATGAGTCTCTTAATAAGTGGACAAGATATCTACAGAAATGAACAAGAAACAATCAACATGGTGGAAAAAAAAAAGTTGTGGACACCTGACCATAAGATTTGTATGTGCTTTTTGAACACCGAATTCCACATTCAGTCCTCATTCGCTGTTATAATTAACATCCACTCTTTTGGGAAAATGTTCCACTGGATTTTGGAGTGTGCTTGTGGACATTGTGTTCATTCAGATTCAAGCATGTTAGTAAAGTCAGATGTAGGTGAGGTGAGGAGGCCTAGGGGGGAAGGTAGTGTTCCAATTCATTCTAAAAGTTGTCCAATAGGGTTAAGGTCAGGTCACTCAAGATCTTCCACACATTTTCAAACCATGCAAAATATATCTTCATAGTGCTGGCTTTGTGCACAGGGACATTGTCATGCTGGTACAGTTTCGGGTTTTTTAATTCAAGTGAAGGGAAAATTTAATGCTACCATATCCTATACATCCTATACAATTGTGTGTCTCCAACTTTGTGGAGGAACCACATATGACTGGTAAAGTCAGGTGTTCCAATGCTTTTGTAGATATAGTGTGTGTCTTACTTGTCTTATACTTATACACAAAAAAGGATTACTGAAAGCATATCAGAGTGTGCATGCTTAGATTTACATTCCTACAGTAAATGTGTGTTTCTATAATGCACATACTGTGTATGTTATATTGTATTTTCAAATGATAAGTGAAGCATTGAACCAGCACTAAAATACTTGAACTTATTTTCCCAGTTTGTCTCATATGTGTAATAATTCCACCCAATAGAGTTTTATGCTAATGGTTTCCTACGTTTGCAAACTGGTGCACCAATGCTGATTTATTCAATGATACAGATTTCAAAGCACGATTTTGAAGGGCGTCTGCTAAATGCCGTAATTTTAAATGTAAATGTGTAGTTCTATTGTCTAGTATTGTATAAGAATGGCTGGGTAAGATAACTAGGTAATTGGAGTAAGGCATTTAGACTTGTTTAGAAGTTCCACTGAGAGGTCAAGTGGTCATTTATAACATTTTCAACAATGATGATGCATTGAGGACAATTAACCTTTCATTGGGATAAGAGCAAAAATCTTGAACGAGAAGCAAAAATACTAACCCCCCCACCACACACACACACACACACACACACACACACACACACACACACACAATTGGTTTCACATTGCTTAACCTACCTGTTTGTTACATGCATGCATCGTACTAGTATTTAGAGTAGCAGTTTAGAAAAAAATGCAATTTGTATTAACATCTGGTTCTAAACATCTGCGATTATCAGATTAAGCTAGGTTTGTAGTAATATTGCTGCAGTTCTTGTGGCTGTAAAACAATACATCAGGGAATGTTTTTCAATGACCTACAAATATATCTGACAAAAAAACAACAAGGTCCAAAACTTAACCAATATTCTCGCCGTAAATCCACTTTCCAGATGCAAATAATTATAAAGAATGATGCCTAATGTTTTCAATGCTGTTTACCACCAACTAGATATGTCCTAGGAACAGTGACATCACTTCCTGCTGTCATGGATATTCCCTTTGAAACAATATAAAAGGGATACAAAAGTGCAGAAGTACAAGATGTGTTCTGTATTTGCATTATTATAGCTCTGGCTCTGTCAGGATTGGGGATGTACAGAACTTCAGGAAAAGTGCCTACACAGCATTGCGATGTGAGATGTGAGCCAACACAGCAGCTTGCTGTGAGATACAGCAGAGCCAAGGAGAGGTTATGCTCTTTCACCTGGTAAAATTGTCAATTTTTGCTGCACTGCAAACTTCATAACACTGTTGTTCGATTTACAGCGGGGTAGAAAATTTATGCACACTGCCTTATACAGATTATATGGTTTGGGATACAGCCTTGCATTCAGTTGTCTTTACACTCTCAGCTGGAATATCCATCCATTGATATCCATCCATTACTATCGTTTTTTTCTGTCAGCTCAGACTGGGCTAGTCATTCCCATCTGATTTCTCTCATCAAAAAGGTGTTCAAAACTTGATCAGTTAAATAGCTAAATTACAAAAGATTTGTATGACCATCCCATTCGAAATGTAGTCCCTATTTGCTGTTATAATAAACTTCACTCTTCTGGGAAGATGTTTCACTAAATGTCAAAGTGTCCTTGTGGAGGTTTGTAATCATTAGTAAATGGGTGTTAGTAAAATCGGGTACTGATGTAGGTGAGGTGAGGAGTACTGGTGGGCAGTCAGCATTCCAGTTCATCCCAAAGGTGTTCCATAGGGTTGAGACATTCAAGATGTTGCAAGCCAAACCATGAAAAACATATTTTGATGGAGCTGTTTTTGTGCAAAGAGGCATTGACATGCTGGAAAAGGTTTGGGTCTCCTAGTTCAAGTGAAGGGAAATGTAATGTTCTAAAGACATCATAGACAATTGTGTGCCTCCAACCTTGTGGTAACAGTTTTGGTAAGAACCAGATATATCTGGAAAAGTCTGGTGTCCCAAAACCATTGTACATATACACCAACCAGGGATGACATTATGAGCGGTGAAGTGAATAACACTGATTATCTCTTCATCATGACACCTGTTAGTGGGTGGGATTTATTAGGCAGCAAGTGAACATTTTGTCTTCAAAGTTGACATGTTAGAAGCAGTAAAAATGGGCAAGCGTAAGAATTTGAGCGAGTTTTACATGGGACAAATTGTGACGACTGGGTCAAAGCATCTCCAAAACTGCAGCTCTTGTGGGCTGTTCTCAGTCTGTGGTGGTCAGTATCTATCAAAAGTGCTTCAAGGAAGAACCAGTGGTGAACCAGCTAAAGGGCCGTGGGCGGCCGAGGCTCATTGATGCACGTGGAGCGAAGCTGGTCCAACAGCTCAAACTGCTAAAGAAGTTACTGCTGTTGATGCTCGACAGATCAGGATTGTTTAAGCAAAAAAAGGGGACCAACTCAATATTAGGCAGGTGGTCATAATGTTATTCCAAACGGTTTAGGTTATGAATTTACCCACATTTCAGATATTGGTGTCATGGTGATTACAAAACAATGTTTGTGTGTTCTAAGCACCAGTTTAGCTTCCTGGATCCTGCTTCAGAAAACGAATCGGAGAGCAAACTGTGAAAGCGTCAAACACCTGATCTGACCATTATCGTGTTGTTGCTGCAATATAGGATTGTTATTGGTAAACTTGTGGGATAATAACAATGAAAAAATGACTAATGCTGGTTTTAAGGGACAAACGCTCAGATGGTGTTATAGGCTTGAGGCAGTTTTTTGTTGACTGATATTGGCTGTTCTGTCATTCTACACACACAGACACACACACACACACACACACACACACACACACACACGGATACGTCACTCTTCCTTCTCTCAGCATGCTGCCGTAAAAGTGTCACATCTCACCAGCTGTCGCTCAGCAACAGCGGACACAGTGTTGGCATGACTCGGCACAATCTGCGCTAACACACAAAGAGAGAAAGAGGGAGCAAGAGAGGGTGCAAGATGCGACCCCATTAAGTGCATAAAAAAAACATGCTAAACTCTATTTTAATTGAATTTTTATTAATCAGATACATTATTGTACATTAAATTGTAAAATTGTAAACTGACTAAGAAATAGAATAGGATATCAAGAAATCAAAAGTTTTAACCTAAAAATCTAAATGCCTGCCTCGGCTCTTCTACTGCTTCATTAATGTCCACAAAACCATGATGATTTCTGAACTGGGTGAAAAACAGAAAAACACTATCGTACGGCCAACCAAACAATAGCTCTCCCAAAAATTTTTTTATTTCGTCTACATGAAAATTTTGGCCTCTTTCATATCCATACTTCAGACTCAAACCGAAATCACAAACCAAAGACCAAAGCCACGCCACTGGAACAAAGATTTTAAAGGTTTTATTCTGAAAAAAAAGTAACAATGGAACAAAAAACATCACCCTGCTTAAAAGGCCAGGCTTTCTAAACTGAGCATACAAAAAGCAAATCCCGTAAGAGTTATGGTCTACTTTTACCAGACCCTGAAGCCATAATAAATACACAATTCCTGCCAAAAAAATCTTTGCTGTTCCATCGAATTTGACAGACAGTAGAACAGGTAGTAGTGGAATATTGGACTGATTTTGAATCAGCAAGGCTCAGATGAGGTTTTCTGTTTAATCATAGCCTTCTGAAATCTAAAGTGTACTGCCCCCAAAATAAATATCACCCTGCCAAAGTTGCCATTGTTAAACGAGAGAATTCATATATATTCATATTTTTCTTATGACTTTGTGACCACTTTTAAAAAGTTCTAGCAGCTATTCGAAATTACTAACACACCAAATAATACTGCATGTTCATGGGAATTTTGAGTGTAATGCAATGTAACATGTAAGCATTACTGTGTTGTGCCATGAGAAGATAAACAATATGGACGAAAGTATCCCTGGGACTTGGCTGGGACAACTGACATTTACAACCATATGCAGTACTTCCAAAACTGTTACCACAAAGTTGGAGGCACACAACATCTAGGATATCTTTGAATGCATTAGCATTACATTTTCTTATTCACTTGAACTATGAGACCCAAACCTGTTCCATCATGATGATGCCCCTGTGCACAAAGTTAGCTCCATGAAGATATCCATTACATGGGTTGAAGTGAAAGATCCTACTAGATCCGTTGATCCTACTGAACACATTTGGGATGTGTTCAGATTTGAAGATTTGAAGCTATTCTAAAAGCAAAAAAAGAATTAATGTGGAATGGGATATTCAAAAACCACATACGAATTTAATGGACAAATTCATTTTATATACACTTTTCTATAACAATGTCAGGACTGGATGGTTTGGTTCAAAACTAAATAAACTAAGCACAATTTCAGAACTAATTTGAAGACCTACAAATATGTATATATAAATTTTTATAGCTAAAGCGATTGCAAGTGCTAGGTTAAAGTGTTTTTATTAAAACAGGCAAAAAAAATACTAACAGACACGATGAGGGCAAAGCAAGAATGTGAAACGTGAAACAGAAACGGATCAAAAACAGACAAACACCTGAAACATGGAACATAAACGGCTTCGCTGAAGTAGATGTTTTATTTCGCAAAGACAAAACTGAAACAAAGGGGTATATATGCACACAAGTATCGACATGAAAATAAAGAACAGCTCAAAACAAAGGAATACATAAAGGAAATGACAAGACAGTGCTAGAAACAGAATGTAAATAAAATGCAAAAATGCACACAACTACATAAACATGGAAGTGAATAAGTCTATAGTGCCGTGACCCGATATGCCATAAATGGAGAATGGGGGAAAACTCTGACACAACCGCTATCATGTCAGTGTGATCATGTGTGCATTGACGCCCCCTCCCCAAACACTGTGTTTATTCTACAATGATATCATACAATGATATCATGGCTGTTGGTGTGCAACTGTATCCGTAGTAGCTTTTTACTGATGGAGTATTCTCGACATGCTTTAACCTATGTGTTTATACATTTTTACAATTGTGGGTCATGTTCAATCAAAATTTCCAGTGTAACATTTTCAGAAACGTCCTTATTTCAAAGAAACCTTTTTTTTTAACATGTTCCAGTTCTTAATAGTAGGAGCAGTACACAAGACTAAAACACACAGTAGTTATAGGCAGTGAATTACTTTCTCGTTTCGGTGAAGCTGTAACAGTGTTCTGTGTAAAGAAAGAAAAGAACCTTTGAAGCCATTGTGATCGATGAGGTGTTGTGAACTGAGCGAACAGAAGAGAAAAGTCTCTCCTGGTTTGAAGCTTTTTGATGATCAGAAATAACAGCCTTGAATGGTGAAAGTGGGACCACTTGCTGAGGCTCAATGGCTTTCGAATACCACTGAGAGCCAATCATTACTGGTCAGCCTCCCACCAAGAACAAAAACATACAGTGAAACTTGCTAGTTTTCTCGGTTTCTCTCCCTACTTTCTCCCTAATTTTTTTCTCTCTCTTTCTGACGTGAGAGAACATTCACTTCGTCCTCAACAGTGACTTCTGCAAGCAGATGGTGGCAGGCGATAAAGTCATCACCAAGAGACCGAGTTCTAAAAGTACTATTCAAAACCGAGTCCAAATTGGACAAACTTGAGCAAACTCTTGAAGTAATAGGCTCGTAGGAATTAGCCCCCTCAACAGTTGTCTTTCTGGAATAAATCACAACTGTCCAGCTCAATAATCTTTAGATATCCAATATGTTTAAAACAATATATAGATTTAGATAAATAAAATATTTATTATAGAGATAGATAAAATAAACCGCGCAGCAGTATATAACCAGATCCCGAGACATCCAGAGATTGGGCCAGCTCCAGTTGTGTGACACCTCATAAAGATTTCGGACCTTCAAAAACAAGATGCTGACCCTACAAGGATCCGGAGCCATCTAGAGATGTACCAGCGCCAGTTGGATCCCGCTTCATGTGGATTTTGAACATTGGACTTAGGGGATAAACAACCTTTGAATCAGTACTGAAAAATGTTTCACATATGCTGTTTCTCCATCATTGAACATTTAAAGGCATGGAGAAGTTGGTGTTGAATCGTGTTGAATTGTGAAAGTCCACAACTCCAGCTGACTGTATAAGACTGTAGAAAGGACATTACCAATAATCACATACTCCAGTGCTCAAGTATGCCCATAAACCTCAAGAGTGATGAAAAGAGAAACTGTTAAGAAAACGAATATCTTTATAGCGATAGTGATAACAGGATGTAACTTTGAGAAAGTTCCAGAACATTAAGCAAATGAAGAGTGTGATGTATTGTTCTGTAATTAATAAAGATCATAACATAAGCAAATTGTTGTGGTATTTGGGGAATAAAACATTTGAAATGTGCTGCTTTTTTTAAAAGAATCGGCTCCTGGCTCACTGAACTCATTGTTAACTGTTGCTGTGGAACAGCCTTTTTGGTTTTATACCCACCTTGCTTGTTTTTTTAGTTATAGGGTTTTATATACAGTCAATATTAGCTTTACAGGATATTGAACACTGACTTTCTTTGGTTGAACACACCTTTATTCTCCAATTCAAATAAATCGAATTTCAGCACCAGATCTTTGGACCCTCCTGTATCCTTCACTATTTTATTAGACCCTGTATTACTTGTGTCAACTCTAACTCTAAAAGACAAAATGTATTCATGTGTATGTCTATATTATTTCCCAACCCCCGTGAGTATAAAAGTGACAAATTAATAAAAAAAAAATTATCCAACTCTTACGACAATTGTCATCCAATCATACAAAGCCCTGATTTGATATGAAGAGGAACGCAAACCCCAACAGAGTTGTCATAAACAGGCTTCTGGAAATAAAGCATTGGGGTCATTTAGCAACTATAGCGTCCCGTGTTCAGGATGGAACTCCAGTTAAAGTACATAAGAGCACTGATGCATAGAAATAGAGATCCAAAGAGGGTGAGCATTCATTGCACAATTATTTACGCTCTCTAAATAAAAAAAATTAAAAAAGGGAACTGTTAAAGACTTTAATCACACTCTTGATATCACCCAAATGAGGATGGGTTCCCCTTTTAAGTCTGGTTCCTCTCAAGGTTTCTTTCTCATAACATCTAAGGGAGTTTTTCCTTGCCACAGTCACCATGGCTGCTCATCAGGGATAAACACACACCATTCACCTTGACTCTTAAAACTCTGTAAAACTGCTTTGAGACGCTATAGAAATAAACTTGACTTGACTTCTTATGCAAAGCTCTACACTTTCCCAAAGCCGGTTAGACCAATGATTTACAGTGCATCCGGAAGTTATTCACAGCGCTTCACTTTTTCCACATTTTATGTTACAGCCGTATTTCAAAATGGATTCAATACATTATTTAATCCAGATGTTTTTTTTTAAATCTTTGCAAATGTATTCAAAATTAAAGAAACCTTACATAAGTATTTACAGCTTTTGCTCAATACTTTGTTGGAGCACTTTAGCCCCAATTACAGCATCAAGTCTTTTTGAGGAATGATGCTACAAGCTTGGCACCTATTTTTGGGCAGTTTCTTCCATTCTTCTTTGCTGAACCTCTCCAGCTCCATCAGGTTGGATGTGGAGCATCATTTTTAGATTTCTCCAGAGTTGTTCAATCAGGTTCAAGTCTGTGCTCTGGCTGGGCCACTCAAGGACATTCACTGAGTTTTCCCGTAGCCACTGCTTTGTTAATTTGACTGTGTGCTTAGGGTCGTTCTCCTGTTGGAAGATAAACCTTCGCCCCAGTTTGGGGTCCAGAGCACTCAAAAACAGGTTTTCATCAAGGTTATCTTTGTTCATTGCTGCATTCATCTTTCCATCGATCCTGACTAGTCTCCCAGTTCCTAGTTTCCAGATACACTGTATGTGGAGTTGTGCTTATATTGGTACTGTTGGTGTGTTATACAGTAGTTAGCAGCTTTACTGGCGTTGCAGGTAATTTGGACTTTGTTTTGTCTGAAAAAGGAAGACTTAAAATCCTCCATCCTCCATTTATTTGATGACTCAAATAAAGAAAAATCACTCTTACTAACAATTCAACTTTTCCAGGACTTTTCCATCTCCCTTGGATTTAATTATAGTCACTCCTTTGGGATAAAACATTCCAATAATAAATTCAACTTGCTTCATTATCTGCAAAGAACCATATTCTCAAATTAATTAGATTTCCCTATTATTTCTCTGTGCAGTGTCACAAAAAGTGTGCGGGAGATAAATGAGCCTGATGAAATCAGATTTTTGGACCCAATGTAAATGTAAAATAATATGTAATTTGTTCAATTCACTTTACTTTTTTTGTAACACAGAGTCTATCAAACGTTCAGAAACGCCCAGTCTGTTATGTTTTTTGAGAGATTTATGCATATTCTTTTTGTTTCTGTGCAACAAACCAAGTCATTTAACAGTAGGAAGATTTACATTGACCAAATAAATATATAAATGTACAAATGTTCCACTTTATTTTCATTGAAAAATTCTCCCTTTGCATAAATAACAGTTTTACACACTCTTGGCATCTAGACAGTTAATTTCTCCAAACATTCAGCTCAAATACTTTGCCATGACGCTTGTAAGACCTCCCAAAGCTGTTCACTAGTTAGAGATTTCTTTTTGACCTTGTAATCCAGCTCATCCCAGAGCAGTTCTATAGGATTTAGGTGTGGTGACTGTTCAGACCATATCATACAGTAGATAACACTGCAGCTGACTGCTTGCTCTCTTAATAGCACTTAAAGAGCTTGAAAATATGCTCGGGGTCTTATTGTATGGTGAAGTTGGTTCCAGTGAGCTGCAGTCCAGATGGAATTGCATGGTGTTGAATACAGATTTTCAAAGTCATTTTGGTTGCCATGTCATTCACTCACTGGTAAAGAGGAAAATAGATGAAATGTGAAGGACACTTTAACCATGTGCTTTCCAAGCAAAGAATCAAGTCTGAAGTAAACACTGAGTCACATGGGCCACCTTGCAGTGGGGAGGAATGAGATTTATATAATATTTGCATGTGCTTTCCCCACGAGCAAATGCCTGGGCTGCTGCCTGGATTAGCATACATGGAGATTACGCCATTGCCTTAGCAGTGACTGGTTACTACTGTAACTTTGAAGCTTAGCATTGATTTAGTGATGGCTGGACTGTTATCAAGAGATTACTGCAAGGGTCATAAGTATGTCAGCCTGAATCAAGCTGCATTTGATATGTGTTTCTACCAGAGTCTAGGTACCAAAAATGATATTTAGTTAATCAGTTATGGAATATTTGTGAAATTTTTATAAGAAATTAGAAATGTATCCTAATGTTAACTATGTAGGGTTTACATTACAGGCTTATCAAAATGTTTTAGTCTTCGATTGTCCTATTCATGCCTCATATTCATGTTCTGGTGGTAGAAATGTAACCCACAAAGATTTTTTGCTGTTTAAGGATGTATTTTAAGATGCTGTTTTGACCACATTTTCCTCTAATCAATTTAATCAACAGGATGTTTCTACCAGAATGTTCTAACTCTTTTCTAGAGTTTCTAAAAACTAAAGTCAACCTGTCAGGAACTATCCTATGCTCAAAGTCAATAAGACAAAATGTTCACGTTTCGACAAAATTTTGGCTATATAGTGTATATCTTATCAAATAAATGTACTAAATGCTAGTAAAGTTGATGGTTTGTTCAGGTCACTCAATCTTACAAGCAAAATTGTAATGCTACAAAGTGTGACCATGTGGCATTTTCTATTACAAACCTAAAGCAGAAACTCAAATGAAATTCGTTTTATATACACTTTTTTAGACAGCTTGCAGATTTAAAAGGACATAAACTAAGTACAGTTTCAGAACAATTATGAAGATCTACAGTATGTATATCGTTTTCTTTTTTTTGTGGAAGATCTTGATTGGCCTGCTATAGAGCTCCAACCTCAACCCTATTAAACACCTTTCGGAAAAATGTAAACACTGACTGCACCCCAGGCCTCCTCACTTTACCAACATCAGTACCTGATTTTACTAAACCCCTTGTGGCTAAATGAGCACTAATCTCCACAAGCAAACTCCAAAATCTAGTGGAACATCTTTCCAAAAGAGTGGAGGTATAATGTAGACTACATGTTAAATAGGATGTTCAAAATAGTATATACAATGCTTTGGTCTGAGTAATTTTTAATAAACATGATATCTTAGCTAACTAAAGAAGTTTTTCATATAAAAAGGAACTTACTGTGTTAGGCTTTAAATTAAACCATTAAAGGTTGTTTTCAAAAGGACAAAGCAAGAGGAAACAGTTTCTTGGCACACTGGCAGAAAAATAAAGTACTAAATTTAACTTTTCTTTGTGGCTGGAGTGGCCGTGTAAATGGATTGTATTTATGTATGCAGTGGGAAGGTGAATGTGGTATATCATTAAACAGCTTTTAGAGTAAAACCCTGAACGTGGAACTTAAGGTCCAATTACATTCCGTAAATTATTTTTAAATAGAAAGAAGTGCACCCTTGGTGGGATCAACTTAGTGAGAAGGAATAGGAAGAAAGCATTTTGGCTTCCTAAACAAAGCTTTTCATTGGAAATCTTTCCAAAATGCTAGAATACTTTGAGCAAGGCTTGTGAGATTATGCGGCATCAAACTGTTGCATCCCATAACTATTAAGAGGGAGGGCCAGTGGCATACAAAGCATGTTATGCATACCAGAAACTGGTTACGAAATGGCTGTACATTACATTTACACTTAGGGCAGTAGGCAGACACTTTTCCAGACTTTCTTTTTTCAGAGCGACTTATTTCATTTATACATCTGAGCAGTTGAAGGTTAAGGGCCTTGCTTGAGGGGCCAGCAGTGGCAGCTTAGTGGTACTGGTACTGTATATATGGATTTGAACTCATGCCCTTTCAATCAGAAGGCCAAGTCTTAACAACTGAGCTACTACTTCCCCATAGAGGGAACAAAAACGCTGTACCTGCATCTTTTTTTTGTTGATGTTAAATTAGTCACCAACAAGGTCATGAAACTGAGGTCTAAAACTTGCAATAAAATGGTATAAACTATGCATACAAGTGTAGAACAGCAGCACAGATGTTTCTAATGAAATGTAAACAGTTCTTGACAATTGACTTAGTGCTGTACAAGGAAATCGAAAGTATTTTTAAATTCTAACAATTTTTAGTCTGGAGAATATTTTCATTTGGAAGGTTATACCAAAGTCTCTTTTCTGCTTTTCTGCTGTTGGTGAAGTGAGAATTTTACTTGAGGCTTTAAAAGACTTTAGTCTATTAGAGTGATCGGTGTTCGATGCTACCGCCATGTTATTACTCGCCTCTGCTATTGCTGCTTCATTGCCTCATGGATAGGGTTGATGTTATTGGGCCTCTTTACTGCAGACATGTTGCGTCTAAGCCTAGACTGAGGCCATTAAACAGATTAGTTATTGTCTTTTCCACTGTACTTGTTGCAGTGCCCATTCTTCACCACTAGGCAATCTATACTTTTGTTTTTTAATTGTTGGTTAATCAACAGCTGTAATTACAATGTGACCAGAACTACATTTACAGTACACCATATCCTTATCTCAATTATATCACTTAGCAGAAGATGGTTAAGGACTTTGCTTAGCAGTGTCCAGCAGTGGCATCTTGGGGGTGCTGGGATTTGAACTCACCACCTTCCTATCAGAGATCCAACATCTTAACCACCAGTGTGAATATTTTGTGTGAGCACCATTGTTATCCAGCACTGCCTTAATCACCTGGGCATGAAATTCACAAAAGCTGCACATGTTGTTGCTTGAACTCTTCTTCCACTCTGCCATAATGACATAACGGAGCTGGTGCAAAAACTAAAGCAATGCTGCAACACTCATGCATCTGTTTTTTGAAGCCAGCTTCTGCACCTGACGCCCAACACAAAAACTTAAATTCTTTGATGGACCTGTAGGTCTGTTCTGATACACTTAATTGATTTGTTTATTATTTTCAGACAGAGAACGCAGCCCTGGAACCTGTAATCTGAGGTGATTTTGCAATGAGCTATGATCTTATCTGTGTATCGATGTTTTTTTTTTTTTACAGTTTCCTGACACTGTCAATCTGAGTGAGACACGCCTGCATCTGCATTTTCCCAGAACTCTCACACACACACATACACACACACACACACAGACACAGGAAAGAGAGTCCTTGCATCTCACTTTGGAGAGCTATACACACATACTCAAACCTGCTTGAATGCTCCCAATTAAATTTAGGATCAGATATTAAAACATTACGGCGGCTTTCCTTACAATCAGGCCTCATTAAAGTCAACGAAAGTCGATTACTTAACCTGCGTACTTCGTTTGATGCATTATACAAGTCTACAGCATATGAAGCAGCAGATGTGCGCATCAGGGAAGCAGAGGAGAATTGAATTTAATCTTTAGCTTCTATCTAGCTATTTTTGCTTTCAATTACTAATGCCATCAATAACTGTGCATGCCGGCTGTACCGAAGCCAAGGCTGCCTGAGCTGGAGCGTCGAGCCGCCTGAGCTAGAGACATTTTAAAAGCTTGTTCCTGCAAAATGCTTGTTTCAGAGCTGCAATTAGGATCCGAACGCCGCTTCAGATCAAAGTGGTCTTTAGAGACGCTATCAAAGAAAATGTGTAAGAAATAAAAGAGGTGGAAAAAGAAATGACTTATCGGGACTGAATCCTTCAGGGTTTTCTTAGCAAAATGTTTATTGATTAAAATGTCCTTTAGGGTGTACACTAAGATCTTAAACTCTCATCCATTAGATTAATTTATTACTACTAAAAAATATCATTACAGAAATGTGTGTTCTAGGGATGCAAAGCAATGGCACTTTCAATACGCCAAACATTCTGTGTTTGTATTAAACCAGAACATTATGAAATATCATCCTTTATTTACACATTACAGCACTGTACATTGTATGGACAAATGTTTGTAGACACCTGACCTGACTGATAAGATTCGTATGTGCTTTCTTATCATTGCATCCCATTTGCTGTTAGAATAACCACCCGCTTCTGGGAGGATGTTCTTCTCAATTTTGCTGTGTTCTTGTGGAGATTTGTGCTCCTTCAGAAACAAGGGTGTTAGTAAAGTCAGGTAATGAGGCCTGGGATGCAGTCAATGTTCCAATCAATTTATACCAATAGGGTTAAGGTCAAAGGTCTATAGCAGGCCACTCAAGATCTTAACCCATAATCTCTATAGAGCTTGGTATAGTCAGTTGGAACGTTTTTGGATCTTCAAGTTCAAGTTAAAGAAAAAGGTCATGCTGCAACATCTAAAAAAAAATCCTATACAATTGTTTGCCTCTAAATTTGTGGTAAAGACCCCATATCCCATTACTATTGTTCATGTAGCGTATATCACGATGATCTCGATGATGTAAATTGTGAAGTAGAAAGTCGGACAGTTAAAAACAAATACGTAGTTGGATGGTCTGGTTTTGCTTTTTGTGCCAGTCACCTTAAACATCTTGACTCTGTAA